>NW_016196090.1:0-2956 GCF_001687245.7 Rhagoletis zephyria | reverse complement strand
TTTGCCGTTTGAAGTCGGCATAAAACAGTAGGTTCCCATCTGTGTGGCAGCATTAAGACGTAAACCAAAAAGAAGTAGATAAAGTGGAGTAGAAACTAGGCCAAACACCCAACAAAAGTTTTACCACCAAATATTTATGTTTTTTTTCCATGGCAACCCTACACGTGCGCATCTTCAACAAGTTAAGTGAAAAAAAAATATTTCACAGATTTCCCAATGAAATCACGGCTAATAAATTAAAGTGCCAAAAAGTGAAGCTATACAAAAACAAAAAAGAATCAAAGAAAATTTGCATTGGAAGCTGATATGTACGAAGCAGCGCATATGAGACATTAGGTAATTCACTCACAACAAATGAAGGCACTAATGGGTTTAAAAATGACTGTTAAACGAAGCTCACGTGTACTATGAGGATGAGAAGTCATGCACTTAAGACTATGTGATGGATGGACATACACAGCATATGCACCTACATATGTATGTACATATGTACATATGTAAGTTTGAATGTACAATCGCCGCTGCACAGTAAGTGATATTCTGTTAATATGTAACTAAGCGCATAGCCGAAGTCAAAGTTAGCATTTAAAAGAAGCTACCACTTTGTCTCGCAGCAAAGCTGAGCCCGCTATAATTGTCTGCAAAGTCGGCTATGGTTGGCATCCAACAATGCCAGTGCCGCGTGCAACAGGTTTCTGTTTAGATTTTATGCATACTTTGTTGCTGTTTTTTGTATTTTTTTTTGTAAATCTTCTACCACCACGCTTGTTTTTTCTCAAGCCGGCACTAGCGTCTGTCAAGTTTTGAGGAGTGTTACTGATCCGCAGCGGAGCTTAAGAAGGTATAAGTGTAGCTGCAGTGCTTTCAATGTTCCCAACCAAGCTACACTTGCCACCACAACAGGGCACAGCTCGGTTTGGCTCAATGCTGCGCGCCACTGCATACATACATATTTACTAAATACATATGTAGTTAAGTTCACCGCCGCTTAACTTTGTACCTAACCAGTCGTATCGCAAATTCTGATTTCAAATTCATTTTGACNTTGATTATTGTGGGTATAGCTGTGCTATAAATACAAACAGACATACATACATATGTATATACACACATATACTCTTATGTATATATGTTTTGTTTTATTCAAATAAATTCGTATTTTGTATCTTCTTCATACCCGCAGCTCGCATATCGCATATCGGAACGTTACTTGTTGCGCCTTCGTGATGGATTTTATTGGTGCAACAGGGCAACAACAACAATCAATAGCAATAACCATAACAAAATATGTTGTCTTAATTTTTCCTCGCTCTTATGCTGTGGCAACGTCGTTACGCCAACTTAACTGTACTTTTAGTGTCGTCGCAGTAATTTTTTGTAGTATAACGGTTACTTCGTTTGATTTTGTGTTTTTTTTTTTTAAATCCATATTGAAAAAATATTTTCAAACTAAAGTTTTCTCAAAACTCTTTCGTTTACTTAGATAACTTATATATAAATTAAATAAATTTGACTTTTAAAGCAGGTGGCAACCCTCTTTGAAGTCCTTAAAATCTAAAATCTTCGTAAATTTCTTTTATTGTGATACATATTTTAGTTAATTGATTAATTAAATTGAATTAGATTTTTTAACTATGTGGAAACTCTTCTAAATTAAGTCCTTTACAAACCAATTGATGCCAATCTTTTCATAGTTCATTCAATTTATTAAATAATTTTTTTTTATTTTTTTTCAGCAGGTGGCAATCCTCTTCAAATACCTCAATACAACTAAATGTTCAAACCTAAGCAATTCTTTCTTCAAGATTTTATTATTTCGTTTGGCACACATATTTTAATTTCTTATGTAATATATGTATAAGTCAATTAAATTCGACTTTTAAACCAGGTGGCAACCCTATTCAAAATATATTAACATGGTGATACATAATTCCATTACTGAATTGCCTTATTGCACAGCTACAGGTGAAGCTCTTTAATTTGACGAAATCGAAAAAAAACGGTGCCGATGACCTGGACAAAAATGCTTTCGCGTATTATATACGAGTACATAGATAATTGACCCTCCACGAAAAAAGATCAAAAACGAAAGATCGCTTTTCAGTATCTTAGCGAAAGGAATTCTTTCATTATGTTTCGCAAAACTAAAGTTCCAATGATTTCTTTATCAACATGAAGGAGCGTTATACTATGGGTAAGAAGTTTTTGGGTCGTGTATGGAAGTGATTTTCCAATCTCCGATGGGCACTTAAAGACTTGATCTAAAAGGCTTGCCGTTGGTTGGTTGGTAGCAGTGCTTCATAATAACATCCTATGATTTAATTAGCGTATTTGGCACCATTTCGATGCACTTTTCTTGGGAATAATAAAGATCTGCATATATATGTATGTGTATCTGGATTTCTGGAGGATGGTTCCGTGCGCAGAAGTGGAAAACTTTTGACTGCCATTCACCTGGGAGTGGCCAGAAGCGATTCTTGTGCGTACGGTTCAAATCGCAGATCACAACGTCCGGATATTTATATCCACGTATCCTCTGGGTAGCAACCAAACACCCGTTTGGGAGCGAGCTAAAGTGAGAAGGCGTAAAACTTCGCGTGCGCTGGGTTTGGGTCCCGCCACGTTAAAACCCCGCCCAATGAAAAGAAGCAAACAGCCTCGGATGAGACCCCCTTTTTCTGATGACGACCACGGCAAACGTACAAAGGACTATGATTTAAGGGTATGCACCTGGAATATCCGGACCCTTAATGGGGAAGGTGCCTCTGCCCGGCTGGTTGATGTCCTCGGGAAGACAAAGGCTGACATCACCGCCATCCAAGAAATGCGATGGACGGGGCAAGGTAAAGTAAGCGTGAAGCCTTGCGACGTCTACTACAGTTGCCACGTAAAGGAGCGCAAATTCGGTGTTGGATTCGTGGTAGGAGAGAGACTCCGTCGCCGAGTACTGGCGTTC
>NW_016196089.1:0-2956 GCF_001687245.7 Rhagoletis zephyria | reverse complement strand
GAAAATTTTCTGAATAAAACTCACTCGATTTTAATACCTCAACCCTACACTATCGTCCATCTTTGCTAGCTAACTTTGTTGTTGCTTTCACATGGGGATTTTTCGTTAAGCGGCGGCTATAATAAGATACGTAGTTAATTTGAAATATGATGCAAGACTATAAGATTTGAATTTTTTGCAAAGTACTTCAAATTTAAAATTTTTACAGTATGTATTCTACGGAAAGTTGGAATATTACCATACTTAAGGGATTAAATTTGAAAATTTTAATTTTATTTATAAACCAAATCCCAAAACTATGTACCCCATAACTTTAAACAAAATATATACGAATTTATTTATTTGGCTTACAGTAAAGTGGTACATATTTTTAGGCTTCGTTTTCTGCATAAACTTCCGCAGTCTATTAATAACTGCAGAGCACCTTTCTGGCTAAGGTGTCTAATTTTTGGTTCAAATATTTTGAGAATGGATCTCTATCTCTCAACAGATTTCAGAGATTCTTTAAGGAGTAACTTTGAGGAAGAGTACACCTTATATTCTGAGTGCTTGGGTTTTTCCTGGTCTGCACACATTTAACATCAATGAATTAAAAAAAAATATACATATTTAAATCATAACTACTAACATACAATAGGAATTGTTGAACCAGATTTAACAGCATACATACTTGTATAATGAATGCAAAATTTCAATGTGACAGCAGAAGTCACAAGATCATTTGGAAGCAATTCACAACGGCATTACACTTATAAGCACATAAGTGAACTTACGAGTAGTGCGTAAGTGCAAATAATACAATAAGTTGTGGTTAAAATTACAATCCAAGCCAGCGACATCTTGAACGAGCAGCCATTCAATGCAGTTGTTGGTCACTTGGGAGTGGTCGTCATGTTGCATGCGTCAAGTTGCATATGCAACCATTTATTGTTAACCTACATATGAAGCGTACGAAGTCAGAATAGCTGCCTTGAATAGTGGATGCTTATAACTAGAATAATTGTATGTACATATGTACATATGTGCACATGTCACTTCCTTGTGTGTTTTGTACGAAATTGCATTTTTAACGTTGCTATGCAGTTTTACTTTCTCTCAAATTTTATACGCACCAGCAACATTTCTGTTGAAATAGTCTCAATAGATTTTTGTTATAAAACATCCAAGAATACACATGTAATTATGTATGTATGTATGTGTATGCCCCCCGTTGTGTGGACTGTTCAATAACATAAAATCAATAGATGTGATTTCGTTTCTTCCAAAAATTGTTTCCTATCCTCAATGCAAAACCACATATCAATTTCCGTCCCGCTCGGAGACGGATAAAGCGTATCGCTCAGGGGGGCAAAAGTTCAGATTCCTCTTTGAAGACTAAAAAAAAAATTATATAGATGAGCAAAAATTTATTTTAATTTTTTGAGTCTCCATATAGGAATCTAAACTTTGTTCCCTGTGCGACACGCCTTAACCGTCTCCAATTGGGATCAACATTTATATGTGACATCTTTGACCGTAGTATTTGCGATTGAGAAGGTGAGACTGAAAAAAATCATTCATTTGATTTTTTAAGGACCACCTTAATGTACATACAAATGTATATTCCAGACACATACGTTTAAACATTTAAGAGAGCTATTCGGTCTGAAATTACAAATACCACTAGTTAAAAATATATTTCATCTAAATACCCTTGGTATATGTATGTAAAAGAATTTTGCTTTGGTTCGCCAAACAGAAGAATACAAATCCCTAAAGAAAAATGATACAAATAATTGTAGCTTTAATTTTATTTTAATTTAAAGAAATAATCTTACATACGAGAAGGGTTAAATTGCAGGTGAATAATAAAGTGAGTAGGTATAAATTTATTGTTTTCAGATACACAAATAATAATTATCAGGGTGGTATATCGACTGTCTTCGGAGGTCTAAAGTAAAAGAGTTTTCGTGGATCATTTAAACCCCTATAACTAGTCATAAAAGAGCAGCAATTATTGACGATTTAAGAGCAGATTAAGGGCCGTTTGCACCATGTCTAGTCAACGCTAACTGGATGTACATTACATCCCCCCCCCCTAGAATCGGTTTATACCGAAAAATATACCCTTCGTTTTTCATTAAAATACTTAGAGGTCGCTCAAAGCACCAAAAGTTTTCCACGTATTTTATATGGGGAAAAAACAACTTTTCGTAGAAATGGTATAGAATAGTAAAAAATTTATATTTTTTACCAGAAAACTCTGTTTATCAGCAGAAGATTCCCAATAATAGTACCCAATTGCTTATTTGACAATTTTTTCATTACAACTATAATTTATAGGTCCGCCAAAACCCCACAGAAAAATCCGAAAAATGCAATAAGCGACAAATAAAAAATCGTTAGCAGGTATTAAAAAATGGTTAAATAAACAATTTGGTATTATTATTGAAAGTCTCCTGAAGAGAACCAGAGTTTTTCGAAAAATATTGACATCCAAGAATTCTATACCATTTCTACGAAAAAATTTATTTTCCCCATATAAAAATACATGGAACACTTTAAGCGCTCTGAGCGACCTCTAAATATTTTTTGATTTCAAAATTAAAAACTAGGGGTATACTATTATCGATATAGAACCATATATGGGCATTCCCATGGTGGCGCACGCGACAGTCGTACGATTTCAATGTGATACAAAAAAGGAATACCATTTGTTTTCTTTAACTTTTTTGGGCCATTGTATAGCACATAATTAGCTCTATATTTAACCGAAAAATGAAATCAATCGAACTGCTTGGTCCTGAAATATAAACATTTAAAGAGAGGGTCGTTACGTGACAAAAAATGGAAGTTGATTTTTTCTTTTCTTACAAAATCGCAAAACTGCGAATTGTGGATGGCTATTTTTATGAAACTTATTTTAAATAATATGATTTGGAACAATTCTAGTTGTTTTTAGAGTTTTTTGAATTAA
>NW_016196088.1:0-2956 GCF_001687245.7 Rhagoletis zephyria | reverse complement strand
AAATATTCAATGTAGCCATGACGTGCCAACAAGAAATCATGACTTATCGTCGTTCTTGAAACATTAATTGACAAATAAATCGTACAAAATTTTTTTAAAGAACGAATTATGCGTCTCTTTAAGGCCTCTGTGTAAATATTGACAAGATAGCAAACGCCAACATCTGCAGACAGCTAATATGTCTGGAATTGAATTCGAAGTTTCTAGAATTTTAGTATTAGCATTTTTGGTCAAATTGACCAAATTTGATTCCAACTTTTTCCTTGTTTCGGCAAAGTTTTTAGCCCATATTGAATTACAATGGAACTTATTCAGCAGTCTAAATCGGATTTTAAAAGCCTTAAGTTTCGGAAATAGTTGCAATTTTTGAAAACATTAGTGCGATTCATAAAACGTCAAAAAGTGGCATTTTTGGCCAAATGCCAATGTCGCGAACAAAGTTGTATGAACGACCTATCTTAACTCCGGATTGCAAATGTAAAATTTTTTAAAAATGCCGCGCTTTATAGAAAAATAAAAGTTTTTACAATTATATTTCGAAGCAGCCTTAACTGATGTACTTTTTCTTGAAGTATTCGAAGACAATAAAAAACATGTTATTCGCGACTTTGACTTTGCAATAATTGTCAGCTCAACTACTATGACAATGTCGCAATTTCGTCGAAAGAGAGTTTCCATACAAAAGTAATCAGCTGTGTCGCAAGGTTTCAAATTTTGTAACAAATGCGACATTTGCAGCAACTTTGCGACGTTTCATGAATCCCACTATTATCTTTACCAAAAACTTTCAAGCGCGAATTAGATCTATTATAATTATAACAGTTTTATTAGCGCCTTGAGACTTTACGTTCAATTCAATAAGTGCTGGCACATATCCTTAAAAACCATACATTTTGCAAGTCACTTATAAGCCTTAACATTGGTTTATTTAATGCCTGCGAAGATATGTGGTTCACTATTTTTGTGACCCCGCCTTAAGCACATGGTCCACAAGTCTTTCAAAAGTGGCATGAGCATTGCATAATCCAAAGGGCATCACCGTGAATTGCCACAGACCATATCCAACGCAGAAAGCTGTCTTCTCCTTGTCTTCGTCACTTACCTATACTTGCCAATAACCGCTCTTAAGGTCGAGTGTTGAGAACCACTTTGTTCCAGTCATCGATCCTGGGATGTGGTTAGCTTGTCCTTTTTCATCACATCATTTAGTTTCCGGTAGTCTACGTAGAACCGCATTTGACCATTCTCCTTCTTCAGAAGTACTACCGGCGAACTCCATGGACTCACTGATGGTTCAATCACACCACTCTCGCTAATTACTTTTATAATTTGGCTTACAGCTTCACGTTGGTTGGTTGGTTGGGTTGGCCTTGCATAGCCAGTATCAATGCGATGTTTAACGACTGATTGGAGTTGGGCTCATCTTCGTTAGCCTTGCGCTTACGTATTGCTGAACTGTTAGACCTGCTGGTACCGCCTTACCATCGCGCACACAATCCTGGTTTTCCGCAACTAAAGCGCCGCCGTCGGGAATAGTCTGCAAGATTTCCGCTGCAGGCTCCTTCAAAGCGACGAATAATGCAGCGGATTTATCCTCCATGCTCCTACGATTTCCTGTAGCCGTCTTCTCGAACTGTCTCAAATGGGATTCGTATTTTTCACCGTCAATGCCTTCCTTTTCCATAGCCTCTCTCAGCCGTGATAGTAACTCCAGTTTCCTTCCGGAGGTGGGTAAATTTCGCTTTTCTAACTCCTGTTTGAGTTCTACAATTTTTAGCTCTTGAGTTTTTGTCATTTTCACGACTTTCTCCTATGGGATTTATTTAACAATCCCAATTCTGACACCAATTTTTACGATTATACTTGACTACTTGACGGATTTTCCAAAATCCTTTCGGTTCGTATCGCTGGATTGTTAAATAAACGCTCACGATAACCAAATTACAGTACAATCAACTGTATTGTGCAACAAAGACTTTACAGTACTTGTTTACGCAACAACAATACTCGTTAAGGCAATTTAAACACCTTAAAAAACTTGCTAACACAACTAAACTTATAGCTTGCTGATTCGCAACTGATTTGTCTTGTAGCTTGCTGACTTCCCTTATATACCTGCGCATGGCAACTCTAGAACGTTCGGAAGTTTATCGCTCATTCTCTCGCTGTTCGCAGTATTCATCCTCTTGACGTTTCTCACTGTCGAACTTTCTACGTCATTCCTCAAACATTCTGCCATTTTCTCGTTGTTCGCTTCGCGTTGCCGCAATATTCGCCACAACATGTTAGCGTTTGGCCGAGCTTCTCCTCCGATTTGTGGCGTGCGTCTTGAAGTTGGCACGCAAAAGGAAGGACATATAGTTTTACACCGACTCCGAATGGCGATTGTATTTTTATGGGAAGCTGTTTTTCATGGCTGAAATACACTCGGGTGTTTGCCATTGCCACGAGGGGCGACCGCTAGTGGAAAAGAAAAGCATTTTTCTTGCGCACTTGTAATAACTATACTCCGCAGCGGCAGCTAGGAAATACTTACATAGAATTATTTACCGAGTGTTGCACATATCTTTTTTTACAAAATAGTGATGAGTAATACTGAAAATAAGAGTTTATTTAGACAATTCTTCCGAATTCACCCCGTGCGGACGTGTCCGATGAACCCCCGATTTTGTTAATAAAAATTACATTATCAATCCTGAAGCGAACTCTCCAGTGCCTTTTCTATAATATCAAGTGGAAAGCGAAATTGCAAGTGGTAAGATAGATCAAAAAGGTCATAGGCCTTAAATGTTCACGTATGTTTGGTTGCCCGAATTTTACAGGAGATTGTAAAACCAGTCTTACTTCGAAACAGTACCCTTCTCTTATCCCTAATTATTTCTACCTTTTATATCTAAACTAGATCGCCCTCACCCGCCTCGCTGAGTGTATGAAATTTCAAAATTTATTTCAAGAA
>NW_016196087.1:0-2956 GCF_001687245.7 Rhagoletis zephyria | reverse complement strand
TTCGATTTCCATTAGACTATAGTCTATAGATATAGGCTCAGTTAAAAAACAAAAACCTAATCATGTTTAAAGTACATCCATCTTTGTATTCATGTTTAAAATAAAATTTATAAAAAACTACAAATGAATGATGTAAATTTTTTTAGGTACAATCTGTCTCATTTAGGTACATTTATTTTATGATATTAGGTACAATCTGAAATTTCCATTTTTCATCCCTGCCGTGAATGTCAATTACTCCGACTTGCCGCACTATCGAGCTTCTGTGTGTAACGATTGGTACAGCTGATGTGACTTGCTAATTTACAAGGCGTACGATTTTCATTCGGAGACAACAGGATTGACTTCTGTGGGGGTTAAATTCAAATTACCGTCATAATCCATGAGTTAAAGAATTTAATCGCAAACAAGTCAGTGTGTACTGGATTTATGTGTAAACGATACTCACTCATTTTGAACTTGCACCAACTATGCTATACCATCAAACTATAGTAGATCATTGTTCCAGACAGTGAATGAAGAGAAATATTATTTAAATTTAGTTCGGTGGCAACTTTGATATCGCATGACACAACGCCTTAGTTAGGGTTGGAAGTCGTTAAATGAATAGTTGGTGAAAGCGTTGTACCAAAATGTTCCAACAAAAAATTAATTTTGGGCGAGACGAAGTTCGCCGGGTACGTTAGTATAGTTTTATTAACCGACTTCACAAAGAAAGAGGAAGGTTATCAATTCGTCGGATTATTATTATTATTTTTTTTGATGTATGTTACCGCATACCTTTCTAAAGGAAAGGTGTTACCTCACATGTGGTCCCTATTTAATTTGGTTTAAATCCGATCATTGGATCATGAAGAGATTAACGTTTAATATTAAATTTTATACGAGAATTGAAGTAGGTTTTGGTTTTTGCTTAAAAATTACTTGTTTAAATCTAAACTCAAATCGTGAATATGAGGAATTGGAGGAAGTCTATAATCTCCGCAAGGATGCCAATCATTTGCTTCTTTTTTTTGGAACCAAATTTAATGGTGACGCAATAGAAGAACTTGAAGATCTACAAACACCGACTTAGTTAAAAGTACTCAAATTCTGTTTCAGCTACTCTAAGTTTGACTGGATCAAAATGTAGGTACATACCCACGTTCTTTGGTAGTATTCGGGGCATCTTTGATGTTACAGAACGACGTATGTATGTGACTTTTAATATAAAATAAATTCCGAAATAATACAAAGATAAATAATACAAGTAATTTTTAGCAAAAAAAAAACCGACTTCAACTCTCATATAAAAAAAAATATATATATATATATCTCTTGATCCACTGATCGGATCTTAACCAGATTAGTATGGGACCACCTCTGAGACACTACCTTTCCGATGCAAAAAAATTATCGAAATCGGTCGTGGTCCAAAGTTATGCGGTAACATACATAAAAAAAATAAAAAAATTAAAAAATATTCCGACGAACTGATAACCTCCTCTTTTTTGGAAGTCGGTTAACAAATAAAATAAATATGTATTATTGGCTTCCATTTCTTTTTTTTTATTTTAGTTTTCTAGAAATAAAATTGAACATATGGGTCGATACATATCAAACCTGCCCAAGTCCATAATGAGACAATTTTAGAAAATTGTGGTTCTTTCTTTTCTTCCTGTCTATTTCAAGTAGCTTTCGCAAAACTCTAAAAATGTTAATTTTACTAATTCATGGCCCGAATCACGGCATCCGCAATCAAATGAAATTCGAAACCCTGCCTTTTGGAATATTTCTTATGAGTAGTTGCGCCGCCTTCGATTCTTTTTAAAGTTGATCTCTATCGGCGTACCTCCAATGTGTAACATGATACCGTGCAATAAAGCCATAGGAAATAACGCCAATGGCTTTATTTCACTTCACATGGAGAAATAAAGATCGCGCCGCGCGACCCTCGTATAAAGTTGTTGCTTTATTAATTCTTCTTGCTATTGATGATATACTTATGTACATACATACATATATGAGGTTTTCGTTTATATAAATCAGTAAGATATATTTATACATCTATATCAGGGTTGTTGCGAATATTCGCATTCGCAACCGCGGAGCTTCCGCATAAATTTTAACATTCGCTTTCGCATTCGCAATAATCAACGCGGAGCTTTTGCGAATGTTGTGCAAGAGTACCGATAAACTGTTTATCTGGCAAACAAAATGACATGTGTATAAAGTTAGCGAAACAACATCAAGCAAAAAATGTCGCATACACCCACGAATTTGCCGTTTTTTTGCCGTTAATTAGTTGTGGAAAAAAAATTTTGTCGCTCTGGTATTTTTTTTTAGATATAAGGTGTTTTGCTAACTTTATATAAAGTTAGCGAAGCACCCCTCCAAACTCAAAGACTAGGCTTTATGTCAAAATTTGCCGTTCTAAGAAGAGCTAGTTTACTTTTGAAAAAAAATAAATAAATAAAAAATAAAATTTTTTTTTGCATTTTTTTTTCAGTGTTCAATAATTTTTAGAAGAAAAGGATAATAATATAATAGAAACGCAAACCCGGTTTCTTTATGTACCACTTTGAAATTTAAACAAACAACAATCACCACGGTTAAAATTCATAAAATTAAGAAGCTTTCTTATCATAATCAAACGACAAAATCAAAAACAGTTTTAATACACCAAACAATTCAAACGGCAAATTATGCAACAAAATANTTTTTTTTAAATAAGGCTGTTTAAACAAAAAACAATTAAACGACAAAATCAAAAACAGTTTTAATGCACAAAGCAAGCCAAACGGCAAATTATGCAACAAAAAAATTAATTGTTTTTATTATTTTTAACCAATTTTTAAACCGCTTTCCAAGTCCCTATTTTTTTTTTAATAAGGCTGTTTAAACAAAAAACAATTAAAAGACAAAATCAAAAACAATTTTAATGCACAAAACAAGCCAAACGGCAAATTATGCAACA
>NW_016196086.1:0-2956 GCF_001687245.7 Rhagoletis zephyria | reverse complement strand
GATCCTACAGAGTTGTATTACGAAGTTCTGACTATTTAGCTACCAAGAACGATATACAACAGAATTGCACATGCTTCAAAGTGAAGACGTCACGATAGCAACGAGTGAAGGGGGTTGAAGAAGAGAAAAAATGGCGTCGGTCGCCATATGTAAATACAATAAACTCCTTTCTCAGTGTAGGTTAGCGCAGTGGCAGAGATAGTGATCTCTACATTCAACTTCTTCCTCATTGCCTCTTCTTTAGAACCTGATACGCTATCAGACTACGGATTGCAGTGTCAAGCTACGCAGATCATTTCGTCCCCTCAATATAACAATAGCGTATAATTTTNTTTTTTTTTTGTTTGAAGGAAATTTTTGAACAAGAAATTATACACCATTTTTTCCAATGACATTTTGACCCACTTTGTGGAAGTAGAATTTGACGAAATTTTGACCAGACATAGAATCAATGATGGAGATTCTAAATATGCAATAAAAAAATAATGGCGTATGAGCACATACGCTATTGTTATATTGAGGGGACGATTTAGTCATATTAGCAAGAGAGAAGTGGCAAGGGTAATCCAAGGGAACTGAGGATGACGAACAAATGGTGTGTGGACGTGGGTTTCAACATAGGCCCAACAAAAACCGCCTTCACTCCATTCACAAGCTAAACAACTCCACCGGCGCGTCGATGAGTTATATAGCTCTAGATGGCATTGTCTTCGAAGTGAGATATTTGGGCATCAAACTCAATGCTAAGCGACTTTAAGACGTTTAGTGACCAAACTACAATGTCTTCCTTCCGTATTCACCTTCTTCATGGCGACAATAATGGGGTTTCCCGTGCTGACAGCACTGCACATGCTTACACAAGCAGGCAGCCAAATTATCATTGATAAACTTCACTAGAGAAAGTTGCGGAAAATTGCATAATCTCGGAATATGGAAACTTCCAGAGCTGAGCTACCTCCGGCGAAATTCCCTTGGTATGAAATCTGTAAAATTATTAGTTTGGACGAAACTTCAAAATACAAAAAAAATATCCCGACGAATTGATAAGCTTTTTCCTTTTTATGAAATCGGTCAAAAAAGCAGTACACCTGGGCCACACTACAGAAAATATATTTTTGCTCTTCTTTCGCTTCATTTCTAGTTCTTTTCATATTGTAGAAATTTTTTTTCAGCTTATTCTTTGTCCTCGTCTTCGTATTTGTCTTCGTGTTCCCATTCATATCCGTTTTCGCTCTCATAATCGTTTTCGTATTCGCCTTCGTATTCGTTTTTATAAGTATATCTCCTTATATATATTCACTTTCGTGTTCGCCTTTGCATGCGAATTCGTTCTCATATTCGTCTTCGTTTTCGTCTTGGGTTTAGTATTCGTTTGGTCGTCGTATTACTTTTTGTTTCGTCTTCGTATTTGTGTTTGAGTGCTTACTCGGACTCTTCTTGTTCTTCATATTCGTGTTCGCAATCGACTTTGTATCGGCATTCGCCTTCGCTTTCGTAATCGTGTTAGTAAAAAACTACGTATTCGTCTTAGTCTACGTATTCATCGTCGTTTTCATCTCCGCCTTCACCCTGGAATTCGTTTTCTTATTCGACTTCATATACGCTTATGTCTCGTATTTGTATTCATCTTCGTATTCTTCTTCGCACTCGTTTTCATATTCGTATAGAGTATTATTCATTGAATGCGTCTTCGTCTTCATAGCCGCATTCGCATTCGTATTCAAATTCGATTTCGTGTTTGTCTTCACATCCGTCTTCGCTTTCGAGTTCGTCTAATGTAATTGCTTACGAATTTTATTCGCCTTGGTTTTAATATTCGTGTTCGTCCTCGTCGAGGTATTCTAGGTATGCGTTTTCGTATTCGTCCTCCTGTTCATATTCGTGTACGCATTCCTGTTCGTATTTTTCTTCCTCTTCGTATTCGTTTTCGTAATCACGACCTACATACATCTCCGAAAGAGTATTTACTTACTAAGATATATTTGCGATATGAAGAAATCAGTGAGATATAAAAACCACTTTACCAAGTAAGAAGAAAATCCGATCACATATCAAATGGTGATAAGTATGCCCAGTAGGGTCGCTGATAGAATGTGTATAAGTGTCACCCTGAATCTACATCTATTACAAGCCAACAGCGAATACCAAAATCGATTACTGGAAATGATAATTTTTACCCCAAGTTTACCGAAAATGTTCAAAAATTCGTAATTTGTAGGAATAAATTAAAACTAAATTTACAAACAAGGATAAATAACTTCAACCAAAAACTAAGAAACCAATGTGCGCTCAAACTTAAGCCATTAAATGTTTATTACAACAGATTGTAGAAAATTACGGTATTTTATCTCTTCACCTTCCCACTGCATAAATCGATGCTTCAATAGGACGTTGTTTCATCAGCAAATAAATACAGCGCTTCGTCGTTGCCAAACAACAAAGTCAATCCATCTGTCAACCAACAAGCTTGCATTGAAGCGCATTGAGCAGCACACGCTCGAAAAGTTTTGCAGTATTTTCCGCGTGTTAGGCATTGTCGGTACACTAGCTTATATGTATGGTATAACTAAATACATATGTATATAAGTACATACTGGTACACTACACACATATGTGTAGAGAGCTCAAATGCTTCGAAAATAACAAATTACAAAAGAATAGTTCCGCCAAGAAGCCAACTTCTATCTACTGCTACCTAAAAGCTTCAACTACATCCATAAACAAGTACATGCCCTGTAGAAATAAAGTCTCAAAAATTAGCCAATCTATTATATTATATTGAAGGCCGTGCGAAAGCCTACCTTAAATCGATGAACGATCTTAACTTTTTACTAAGTTTGAGCTTCCAGACGAACTATCCTAGTTAATAAAAAAATCTTTATTACTTTGCTTTTAAAGTGAGTACTTAATTTTCCGACAGGGTATATGTTGTGTACACGCAATACGAACGTAAAAT
>NW_016196085.1:0-2957 GCF_001687245.7 Rhagoletis zephyria | reverse complement strand
ATCCCTTTAAAAAATATTTTCGAAATAAATAGTTTTGTAACCCGTTTCGTTTGACACCGACATTGTTGTAATATTTCATTTAGCTTATTAACTAATTAATTTTAAATTTTGAAAAAGGTGGCAACTCTCTTCAAAAAATATCACATTCATAATAATATTGGATAAAAATAATTAATTAATTATTATTAAATTTTGTTAATCATTAAATTTTTAATTAAAAAAAAATGGTCTAAGGGGCATTGGAAAGTAGACATTCGCGATTGAATTCTGTATACCCTGAGCTTTGTGCTTCGGTGAAAATGTAAATGGTTTTTTTGGTTGACATTTACGCCGTTTTCTTTTTGAGGAATACTTTTATTGGGAGAACAAACAACACCGCAATCTGTTTTTATTTTTATTTTTATTTCATTTTTTTTTTGTTGAAAACGCAAAGACTGCCGCAATTGATTTTTGACAATGAATTTGGCTGCCTGGTTTTATATTCTTCGACGGTAACTAAACCCTTTTTCCTAAAACCTGTTTTTTTTCAAATTTATGCCAACAATATTTTCTTTTAGCTTAATCGAAAAATGCGACTTATAGTCCGGTCAAATTAGAACAAAAATAGGAGTGAAGTTACAAAAATTCCCACCCAGCTGAAAATTGGTAGGATTGTTCAAAACACCATCATAAATGAAATCAAGAAAGTCCTCATCGATCCGATACCTGGAAAAAAAATTACTCGGGGACAAAGGTCACAAAAACGGGTTTTTCGCGAATTTCAGCAAAACGGTAAGTTTTTCATAAAATTAGTTTAGACAAAAATTGTATAACAGATAATTATGTATAACAAATGTCTAAATACTTTTTTTTCCTAAGAGCCACCGTTTCCGAGATATACCGATTCAAAAAGTTGGAAGTTCGGGTGTACGTGGCGTATGAGTAACACGCTTTACTGCTCGTATTTCATCATACAAAAAATCTTTGCGAATTTTCATTTGACCGCTCATATTTCGTATTTATCCATCGATTTTCTTCATCAGTAACTTGATTTTTTTGTAACTGATTTTTGTCTAAACTAATTTGATGATAAACTTACCGTTTCGCTGAAAATCGCGAAAACCCCGTTTTTGTGACCTTTGACCCCGAGTAACTTTTTTTCCAGGTATCGGATCGATGAGGACTTTCTAGATTTCATTTATGNACCTGGAAAAAAAATTACTCGGGGACAAAGGTCACAAAAACGGGTTTTTCGCGAATTTCAGCAAAACGGTAAGTTTTTCATAAAATTAGTTTAGACAAAAATTGTATAACAGATAATTATGTATAACAAATGTCTAAATACTTTTTTTTCCTAAGAGCCACCGTTTCCGAGATATACCGATTCAAAAAGTTGGAAGTTCGGGTGTACGTGGCGTATGAGTAACACGCTTTACTGCTCGTATTTCATCATACAAAAAATCTTTGCGAATTTTCATTTGACCGCTCATATTTCGTATTTATCCATCGATTTTCTTCATCAGTAACTTGATTTTTTTGTAACTGATTTTTGTCTAAACTAATTTGATGATAAACTTACCGTTTCGCTGAAAATCGCGAAAACCCCGTTTTTGTGACCTTTGACCCCGAGTAACTTTTTTTCCAGGTATCGGATCGATGAGGACTTTCTAGATTTCATTTATGCTGGTATTTTGAACAAACCTAACAAATTTCAGCTGGGTGGGAGTTTTTGTAACCGCGAATGTCTAAATTGACCGGACTATTAAAAAATTACAAGTATAGCAAAAGTCGCTCACACGGCGTGTACCTACAGTAAGTACTGTACTTACATACGTATATATGTATGTACATATCGTTACCTTAATATAGAACAGGGACCGTGAATTGCAGTTATTTTTTTCCCACAGTTAAACTTGGCCAGATATTTTTTAAGTTCGAAATAAGCGTGTTTCCAGATTGTAAACAAACCGCTTAACCAAATTAAACAAATTTGATACCAAATGAAAGAGGACTTAAATAGCTTTTAAACATAAATAACGATTGAAGGCTACCACTTCTATTTATATATATTTTTGTTTTTAATTTAATACAAAAGAAATGCATATACCTGACCCAAGGTTTGCTCTGTGGTAAGTAAAATGCATTTTTTTTTATATTTTTCAATATCTGGCTTTCCTCGTTTAAATATTTCAGTTTTAAAGCTATTTTAGTTCTCTTCCAGTTGATACCAAACTTGTTTAATTTGCATAAGCGGTTTGATTATTAACCAGAAAGGACTTTTATTTTCGACTTAAAAATATCTGTCCAAGTTTAGCTGTTAAAAAAATAACTGTTTTTTACGGTCCCTGATATAGAAAGCCCTTACCTAATTTTCTTTCGAAACTCAGCTCTGTCCAAAAGTCAGTAAATTACTCACGAAATACTTACTTGAATCTAAAATCAACTGCTATAGCAAAAAATTCGTTTCTGTGTTTACAAAAAATGTTTAATTAAAAATCGCAGCTGAAGAACTTTAGTTTTTATAAACTACTATGTGAAAAAACAAAAATGTTAGATAGGCCATTTCTATTTTAAGGTAACGGATATGTATGTACATATGAAGGTAGAAAAAGAATCGTGCCTATGAAAACCACACCCGCCCCTAGCATTTACTGGAAATTATTTATTTAGTATTAGATTAATATTTTTTAAATAATGATAAATGTGTAGTCATAAAGTCTCTTCAAGGCGTATTACTTTTTTGTGGATTTTTTGAAGATATTTTACTACTTTCAATGGAAACCGACCCATCTATCTATTCTATATACAAATATAATATGCGAAGAGATTTCTTGTCCAGGTCATCAGATCTCCACCGTTCGTCCGATTTACAAAAATGAGGTGTCAAATTAAAGGGCTTGGACTGTAGATGTGCTTTTTCGAAGTTGCCATTAAACTCTAATTATTTACTAATCAGTGCCATTATAATCTGCACCGTT
>NW_016196083.1:0-2957 GCF_001687245.7 Rhagoletis zephyria | reverse complement strand
ATAAGGAGTTATTCGGCTTCCGATTGCTGCAGTGTCATAAATTCTCAACGAACAAGTACACTAAGAACTGGGTGTTAAAAACTTAAATACTTAGAAGCTATTTTAATACTAAAAACCGATTTTTTTTTATTTTTTTTATATATCACGGCCTATAATATCAGTAAAGTACGGCGAGTTTCGTAGCTGGTCTATCATAGATTCCAGCATTTGTCTTCACCAGTGCGCTTTTCACTTGCCTGTCGGGGCCTACCCTCACAGAAATTACTCTATCTTTCGGCCAACAGTTTCTGTGGCCATTAGGATCGCCGATATAGACGACATCTCCCTCAGCAATCCGCTTCACGTTCTCGAACCACTTAGTACTTCGCGTTATCACGGGTATGTACTCACATAACCAGCGCCTCCAGAATGTGTTGGCCATTTGTTGGACATATTTCCAGTCTTTTCTCATTCGTTGGGGTCCTACAGCCCATTCCATTAAAGGTTTCATACCACTAGATCTGCCTAACAGAAAGTGGTTAGGCATTAGAGCCTCGTCTCCGCAATGATCGAGCGGGATGTATGTAGGTGTCAACGAACGTGAATTTAGCACGGACTCCACCTCCATTAAAGCACCGCGCAGTAATTCGTCAGAAAGGCGTGATGGCTGCAGTATCCTGAATGGTGTGTCTTTTACAGAGCGCACGAGACGGTCCCAGGCGCCACCCATATACGGCTAGGCGCGCCGGTATGAACTTCTACTGCATAGAAGAGTTGGTGAAGGCACTTACTAACCTCTCCTTATCCATTTCTTCGAAGGCGGTAGTAAGTTCTCGCCGAGTGCCTTTAAAATTAGAAGCGTAGTCACTCCAGAACTCATGAGCTGTGCCTCGCCTAGCCATGCCACTTCGAACAGCGCGGACGCACGAATCCGTAGACAGCGAATAAGCTACTTCTAAGTGAACAGCCCTTGTTGTGAGACAAGAGAAAGGCACTCCGTGCCGTTTCTCTGTACTTCTGCATACTACTAACAGCACGGGGGGACGAAGGTAATTATTCGGGACGGAGGCAAGCAGCTCATCTTTGGCGGGCGCGGAGTAGCTGGCATTTGCGTCGCATCTTGTTAACAACTGTTCGTAGTCATGGGATGTGGAATTTAGTTCACCACAGTGCCCGCGCTACCCTGGAAGTACTTGGATATGGTGGTCAAGAATGAGCAGTCGGGTTATTTTGTGGGTTTCCGACAGTATAACCGGGTTCTGATACCCTTTCAGTTTAACTATACTATCGAGTCAAAGGATGGAGTCCTCATCAAGGTAAGGCGAAAGTTCGTAGATGCAGCTCCTTCGACCTACTGGGTTTCCTTTCGAAAGTAGGGCAATTTCGTCGGCAAAGTCATCAGCCTAGGCTTCTCTCCACAACATTCTTTCGGCGCGTTTAAGATAACCTTTTTCGACTCGTTGACGAAGCGGTGGACTACAACAGTGCTTCCAGTCCCGGGCACTTGTTAACACTATGGCTATTATCAGCACAAGCCGCGACCATCGCGACAAACGTTCGTGTATTGACCAAAAAAACCCTGATGTGGCTCTGCGGTACCGTGGTGCCCTACGTACCGGGCTCTAAGCTCTTCGTTGGTGGTCTGAGGGCCATCTGTGTCGTTCGGCCAATACATACGTTAACGTTGCAAGAACTGCCCTCCTCAAAATCATCAGCTTTGATTAGATATGTCAAGTAAAGTATGCCATCGTCATAGCGTCATCGGCAACGTTGCCAGCTGAAGCAATCCATCGGCAGTCCTTGGAGTCCGATAACTCCAATACCTCGCTAACTCTGAATGCGACGAACTGGGAATAGCGTCTATGATCACAGTGGATCCACGCCAAAACAGTGCGGGAATCGGTCCAGTACGTTTGACGTCGGATATCCAGCGAATTTGAGGCGATTACAGTTCCAGCTAATCTAGCGCCCAGTGCCGCAGCCTGTAGCTCGAGTCGAGGAGCGTAGAGCATTTTCGACGGCGCCACCTGCTACTCACTAACACACAGTCGACGACTCCGTTGATGGTGTGACAAAGGTAGCACGCTGCAGAATAGGCATTGCATATCTTTAAAATATCATTGGGGTATTCGTAACGACTCTACTTACGACAGCAGCCTCACCCATCTCTGCCAGCTGAGATAGTGTTCATCGGAGATGTAGTCGTCCTAGCCACATCCGGAGCGCCATATCTCCTGGAACAATATTTTTGCGTATTAACGTAGAAACTAAGCAGTCCTAAGGGGTCGAAAATACTCGTGACGATACTTAACACTTCCCTCTTGGTGGGACCACAGCAGTTAAGCAGCAGACTCTTGTTTTTGTGGTGCTGAGCGAGGCGAAATGTGAAGTAGTCTTTCTTGATTAGCCCCCATAGATCTAAAACATTTTCAGCAGTTATATCTTGATCAGAACTCAAGCTTACCTCGCAGTTTATATTGTTGACCTTGAGAGCGCGCAACACAGTTTTGGAGTTCGAACGCCAGTTACTAAAGTGAAGGCCACCCTGGCTGTGAATGAAACTGACGGCACTGATGAGTCGAGTGGCCTCCTCCACTGTGTCTACGCTGTCAGGCATATCATCAACGTAGTGGTTATCGACAATACTAATAATAATAGCTCGCCCCGAAAGTCATCACAGTCATCGCAAAAATTTCGGCTTTAACAGCTCCCGGCTTATACCAGACAAAATGCTGATAATCCTGGTCCTGTGACCTTATCCTGACCTGCGGAAGTTGGTCTGGTCCTTTTAGGAGCATGGAGATAAGAGACACGCCTTTTGTTTCAGCAGCGGCGTACCAAATAATTCGAACCTTTTGCGGTTTGTTCGGATTGCGCACCAGAAATATTGGCAAGTACCAACACCCCTATTCCAACACCGCCTCAGCTACTAGGGGTTTTGTGTACCCTTCGGCCACATAATTGGCAATTTTGGTCGC
>NW_016196082.1:0-2957 GCF_001687245.7 Rhagoletis zephyria | reverse complement strand
CGACGCAGACGCTACTCGCGAGTAGCGTTTTGCCCATCATTGATATATAACATCAACAGTTGTGCTTTCACTAAATGCTTTTGAGATATAGGATGCTAATTTAAGTAAATTTATAGAAGTTCATTTGCCCTTGCAAAATTAATGTTGGNGTTTTGCCCATCATTGATATATAACATCAACAGTTGTGCTTTCACTAAATGCTTTTGAGATATAGGATGCTAATTTAAGTAAATTTATAGAAGTTCATTTGCCCTTGCAAAATTAATGTTGGCTATGAAATGCTAGAAGAGATAGAATGCGTCAACTGATTTGTTATAATTGTTTCAAATAATTTAGGAATTGCAGAAAGCTTAGCTATGCCTCGGTATTTCTCCACTGAAGATCTGCTACCTCTTTTATGTAACGGGGTTATGACCGATTCCTTCCAAGTTAGTTGGAAAAACGCCCTCTTTAAAAGAAAAATTAAATAACGCTGTTAACGGCTCATAGAGATAATCAGCACAATTTGCAAGAAAACAAGTAGGGATCTGGTCAAGGCCATAACCAAAGGACTGCCTTAAGGGTTTAAAATAAACTACCACATCATCGGGAGATATTACTGGGATATTTATTGAGTTAGTTGGACATAACTAGTTTAAAAGGATAGTCAATGTTACTCACATGCTAACTGGAACTCACATGCTTAATGGAATAATTGGATTTAAAAAACTGAGCGAACATGTTAGAAATTATTTTATTATCACTAGAGACGGAATTTTGATACCTCACGGCGGTTGGAAATCCACGTATTTATGTACATTACGCTTGGAGTTTACGAAATCATAAAATGATTTGGGGTTTTATATTATACGTCGTCTGACTTTACACAAATAAGCTTTGTAATACATTTTGTTTAATTCACAGAACTTATGACGCAAAATTGAGTATTTTACATAGTGTGAGTCTAAACCCGTTTTTTGTATAATCTAAAATATTTAGAACTATTTAAATCAAAATGAACTAATTTAACTCCGTTTGTTATGTTTTTGAAAACTAACATTAATATTAATTTTATCAAAAATATGTTTAAATGCATTATACACAAAACTAAATATACCAGAATTAATAACCAAATTTTATTGTCGAAT
The DNA here is from genome assembly GCF_001687245.7 of Rhagoletis zephyria. Classification (NCBI taxonomy): domain Eukaryota; kingdom Metazoa; phylum Arthropoda; class Insecta; order Diptera; family Tephritidae; genus Rhagoletis; species Rhagoletis zephyria. The sequence goes on along the minus strand of NW_016196082.1, from coordinate 1,830 downwards.
TCTCTTTCAAATCTAAATTTAAGAACAATTGTTTAACTAACTCCTTTGCAGTTAACCATGATTAGCCATGGGCAGTAGCGCATTTTTTTATGGCGCAAGGCCTATAACTCCGGCATCATCTGTGGTGTCAGCGCAATAGTGCAGTGTACTGATTTGAACACGGCGCCATCTGAGTGTCACCGCAGTACCCATCGTCATACAATGTCTTAGAAAATACAGTGGTGTCATGCCTATTATTGCTTAAATTTTCTGCGCTAAACAACGCTTATACCGCCAATCGAATTTAATTGCTAGGATTGTAGTAAATGCCACGATATTCTCATCATTCTTGAGTGAAAGCTTTAAATTTGCCAAGATATGTATCAAATATGTATATAAGTTTCTGGCGCTCTCATCACTCAAAAGAAAAACAAGGGACATGTAATTTTTTCAAAGAATTAAGGCGAATTGTGTACGTGTCTCATGTGTTTCTTGGTGTTAATGGCGCTAGCGCTTTTCATACATTGGTGTTGGCGCGGCAACTCTGGCTTAAAGGTGGAAGTTCACAAGCTAGTGCGTATCTTGCATAAGTGGGCGTGTAAGGCGAAACACCCAAGCATATCCTTAGTAACTCAATAACAATAGTTTGTAGATGTTTCTTATAGCCCGTAGGAGCATCAGCCAAACACGGTACCCTGGAAACAATTTCAACCCTAAAGTTGCTTCCCTTCGCCGATTCCTGTTGCTACTATTTCGGGGTACCTCACTGAACTTTTTCCAAAAAAAAAACAAGAAAAAAACCCGTCGGGCGCTTTTTTTCAATGATAACTTTTACTAATTCAAATCTTACACAGGCCAACAAAAATTAGAAAAATTTTGTTTCCTAAAACGTTAAAGCTGTTTTTGATAGACTTTTTTGTGCTGATTACGAATCTGTAAGTATAACGCTTCCATCAGCTTTTGATTTTGAGAAAAACGTGGTGCAATATTTGAGAAACTCTAGCACAAAAACAAAAGGTGATAGAACCTTCTACTTGAATTAAAGCTAGAACTCTCGACTACTATCCCTGAAAATACCACTCGTACACCTTGACTTGATGGTCACTTATAGTCATTTATTGAACAGTAAACTTCGGCAAAATCAGTTTTTGTTATTCAAAAAATTACTATAAGTGACCATAAAGTCAAGGTGCGCAAATGGTATTTTCAGAGATATTAGTTGAGAGTTCTATCACCTTTTGTTTTTTTTTGCTAGAGCTTCTCAAATATTGCAAAAAAAAGCGATTTTTTGATACTTTGACCACGTTTTTCTCAGCTTTATACTTACAGATTCGTAATCAGCACAAGAAAGTCTATCAAAAACAGCTTTAACATTTTAGGAAACTAAATTCTTTCAAGTTTTTGTAGGCCTATGTAATTTTTGAATTAGTAAGAATTACTATAGAAAAAAGCGCCCGACGGATTTTGCTCTTTTTTTTTTTGGAAAACGTTCAGTGAGGTCCCCCGAAATAGTAGCAACAGGAATCGGCGAAAGGAAGCAATTTGAGGGTTGAAATTGTTTCCAGGGTACCATGCAAAGAAGTATGAGCAAACGATGCATCGAGATACCGTACAATAAAGCCATAGGAAATAACGCCATATGGCTTTATTTCACTTCACATAGAGAAATAAGGCCATATGGTTTTATTTTCCTGGGGAAAGTGAAATAAAACCATAAGCAAAAATTTTACATATGAGAAATAAAGCCATACGATCTTATTTCAATACAAAAAGTAAATGTTGCCTCTTTAGCGGCGGTCCGCATCTTCTTCTTCTTCTTTTTGGCGCTGTAACCGCCTAAGCGATTTTGGC
>NW_016196081.1:0-2957 GCF_001687245.7 Rhagoletis zephyria | reverse complement strand
GGATAGGGCCCGCATTCGGGATTCTGATAGCCACTTTGGCCTGCCTGGCCATTGGCTGCGTACTTTGAGTAGCTGTTTGAATAGGAAGAAGTTTCGGGCACCAGCAGCTCCGCTTGATAGTATCCTCCCGCTGCGGCAGTGGTTCCGTCCTTTATGAACAGCTTCTTCTGGTACCTAGTGGTGTGCTGCTCCACCGACTGATACTGTACAGCTGAATTGTTTGTTGTCCCGCCGCCGCCGCCGCCGCCGTCCCAGAGGACCGAGGGCGAGGAGGCGGCGTTTCCCACGGCCATGCTCTGCACCAGCGAATATGAGGGGCTCTAAATTATGCAAAATGAAAATGAAAAGAAATGAAAAAATTGTTCAAGTTAATTTTGCATTTTTATATTAGTTGTTTGCAGTGGTAGTCGTAGTAGTTTACTATTACTAGCTAACTGTTATGCAAAATTGAGCTAATAAAAATGCAAAGTTTTTTGCAGCAGAAGAACAAAAGAAAACGGCGACGAATGTAAAATGTGTGTGTGTGTGTAAGTTTTAATTAAATCGGCCAGAGACAGTCTCCTCTTGTACAGTCGTTTTGCGATGTTCTGCTCTCACACACACACATTTCAAATAATAGGATCTTGTTTTCTTTTTCTCATCTTCAAATTCATTCAAAACGTCAGACAATCAGACGTCGTGGAATAGAGTAGAATAGAACAAAGAAAACATGGCATGGTTTGACTGGTGAACAAATCAGAATACAAATTCAATTGAATTTCGGCAAATTTGTTCAACGTGAGGGGTAATTTGGTTAATTTCAGCCTAGTTCTTTTTGTTTGCTCTTTGTGTTTTAAAACTCTAAAATAAAAAAAGGATTATAACTGCTGGGTGAATATTTAAATTTTAGCATTTTAAATTTCCAGTTTGTCTTTGTTATTTGTTCAATTTTTTCCTCTATTTCGTACAATTCTTATTTTTAAATTACCACCATTGCAAGGAAAAGGCATTGTATTCTTTAGTGCAACATCCAAGGAAATTAAACAAATTAGCAAACAACTGTCAATAGGGGTTGTAATGAAAAAAGTATGTAATGATTTTTTCGTTTCTAATTTTGCAACAGCATAAAATTCTGAAACAGCAGGAAATTAAAAGTTTTTTCCCATTTTCTCTTTTTAGCAATCAGATTTTATTTTTAGAATATTTCATTGATTTTCTGCTATTATTTTTTCACACAAAAACGAAAATAAAAAATCTCATTTAATGTAATTAAAAATGGGTATGGGAAGTGAAGCATTTAAAGATTGCAAAGATGACTTGTTTTGATTACATGCAATTTAAAGAAGGAGGGAAGAAGAATGACAAACAGAATAAAAAATTAATTAATGAAAAATCACTAACGAGAAAAAGGGGAGGTTTGAGAAAACTCCTTCTTTTTTACTGCTCACACACTAATTAATTCAAAAAGCCCAGAAAAATGCCATCGCTTTTCTACCGCTGTTGTTGACAACTTTGTTGAGACTGAAACACTGTTGTTGCAAAAAAAGATGAGACAAAAACAACAACAGAAGAGAGCAAAAACTGTCGTTGCCGTTGGATGCGGTAATTAAATTGTGTGTTCTGAGAAAGAACTTTGAAGCTAAAAGCTGACAACAGCAAAAAACTCCTTTCACAGTACCTGAATTCCACCATTTCCACAGTATCCAGAATAATTTAGATAATTTGAAGCCTCATATGTTTGATTTGAAGGTTGTTGCTGTTGTTGGTGGTGATGATGATGATGATTGTGGTGGTGATGGGGCGTTCCAGGATTAGAATGATGGTGGTGTGATCCCATTTGGTTATAGGAGTTTGGTGGTTGTGGTGCATGACGAGGTGATATTGGCGAGGGTGAATGGTACCGAGGATAACCGGACTGACCGGTATTGTCTGCTGATGTTTGTGGCTGTGGTTGCTGTGGTGGTGATTGGCCGTACTCCAAAGTGTAGGGTGAATAGGGTGATCCAGCGATGTTTGGATCTAGTGATGATCCATAGGACCCGATTCCATTGCCGTACTGCTGGGCCCCAAGGTGACAGGTGCACACTGGTTTACGTTTCTTCTTCTTCCCAAATGAGAAGAGCTGCAATGATGAAAACAAAAATTAAGATTAGATTTTACTATTTTAACTTCCATTGACTACTGGTAAACAGCGGCACCAGATCCTCTCGTACATTAGCACGTTTCTCATCTACCTATTAAAAGGTTGTTGTGTTAGAGAATTTTTAAATAAAAATGTAAACTCATATAATTTTTTTACTTAAATGTAACAAAAATAAGGATGTAAAATTAATGGCTTTTCAAAAGTAAAGCCTAAGGCAATAGTTTTTATAGTGAGCGATGGTCAGTCTTCTAACATGCTGACTAAATAAACTAACGTTTTTCTGTCATTATTTCCGTCAATTTACACAGCTTTCAGTTTTGACATTTACAAACAAGTACAGCCGGCTAAAAACTGTCACAAAAACTGAAATAAAATACGGCTTGTTTTTCAAACTTTTTTTCAAACAAAATAAGTTTGAAATTACTATTTCAAAATTTTTGTTTTGGGTTTGAAAGCTTAAAATTAGTTTCCTTCTCGTCACATGTTACTTGTTACTTGGAAAAAAATTTGCTACATTGAAAACGAACACACTCAAATAAACACATTTAAAGACACATTTTGACAATTTAAGTACACGCGCGCGCGTAGTGCAAACACTTCTGGTGCAAACTTTTTCCTGTTTGGTCGTCTTTTCATGTCAAAATGCTTTTAAAATTGAAAATTTTGCTTGATAAGTTAAAACCCCAAAGCCAAAATCTGGTCTAAAAAGCGGAAGACAAACCAAACACACACACACACACACAAACAGATCCATCAAATTTTGATACAAAACCAGTTTTTTAAAATAAAAAGATTGACATGGCTTTGCAACTTTGTTGAGGATTAAGAATGTTTT
>NW_016196080.1:0-2957 GCF_001687245.7 Rhagoletis zephyria | reverse complement strand
TGTAAGTAGAATGTGTTAAAAGGCCGAGCAGTTACAAGTATGAATTTAGAAAAAAACACGGCTGAAATTTGTTGTAAGGGAAAATTGAAAATCAATTGTGAGTAGAATGTGTTGGAAAAAAAGGCCGATGTGTGAAAAGGACAAGTGTGAATTTAGGAAAAAAACTCGACTGAAAGTAGTAGTAAAAAAGGGCAGAGAAAGGCAGAAACGGGCGGCTTTAGGAGCCATTATCATCCGGATCATCTTCGCCCTCAAAGACACGGCGAACAATAATCGCCATCATCTGAATGCGCTTGAGAAACTTGTTGGCCAGGTCAAGCTGAAATTTCTGCTCCTCCTGAAATTTGGTCAGATGATTTTGAGTTCCGGGTTGGACGACAGTGATAACTTCTGCGTTGGGGACGTCTTCTACTTCGAAAATGACTTTCAGATCCTTGAGAATCAGGCGCAGCATGGCGAGAAGTTTGCGTCGCATTTTCTTCATCGTTTCGCTGTGATCAAAGTCAACATAGTCTTCCTCCAGATTAACGCCGTAGACTTCGAAAAGATCATATTCAAAGAAGAAGTCGTTGAGATCGGCTGTGGCGGTGATGTAAGTGGGCAACTTTCTGAGTTTTTTGTTCAGAAAATAACGGAGATCGCACCTGAGAAGGAGTAGGTAGTCTTCGAGCGAAGCGATGATCCGTCTGATGTGTGCGCCCACCCGGGGGGCCTCAGTCACGCCATTCTCCAGTTGGTCTGTGTAGCGAACTTTCATCTGCATCAGGTCAAACTTGGCAAACCGGTACTGCCTCTTAAGCTCATTCTCTATGCGGTTGAAGCGACGGTTCGGAAATTCGGCCATAATTCAATCAGTTTACGAGCAGCTAAGAGAAAAAGTCAAAGAATGAGACACAAAAAGTTGTAAAAAGCAGTTCAGAACATTTTCCTGCTGAGCAAAAGTTAAGGGAAAAAGGGATGAAGTGTGCAAATGCAAAAGAGAAGGTAGACAAAATAGGGGCAAACACAAAGACAAAACAGGGAATGGTATCAAAGGGGTGACAGAGGACACAAAAGTGAAGGGTAAGAGGTCAAAAAGAGTTAACAAAAAAGTAAATCGACAAGTCAAAAGTGGAACAAAAAGAGTTTTAAAGAACAAGTGGCAAATGGTGATAAAACACGTAGCGAAATGCGCGAGGAAGCAAAGAAAACAACAAGGGAACAAGGTAAAAGTACTTACCGATGAGGAAGAGCAGAAGGGGAAAGTTCTAAAGTCCAATTCGGCGAAATGAAACCTGAAAACGGAAAAAAGTTGATAAAAAGAGACTTTGAAAAGTGATCAAAAGCGTGAAAAATAAATCATTCAAAAAAGGCAAAAAAACTGAAAATTAGACTGCGAAAAAGAGTACAACATACCTTTAGATGTCAAGGAAGACGGTGTCACTTCTTGTTTGGTTCAATTTGGTTAAGAAACAGCTGAGATATCGAGTTCAAAAGTTGGGAGAAACATAAACAAAGAGACCGCTCGCGGAGAGAGACAAAACACGAATGAAGAGCGCGGCGCTCAGTGTGCGGAGAGCGCCGCAGCTGAGCGATTCTGATTGGCTGCTCACTGCTGCTGCTGCTCTCTCTCTCTCTCTCTCTCTCGTTGGCTGTACAGTGCGCTGCTGCACACGCGCGCAGACGACACACTCTCCCGTCGCTACCTTCCACTGTACATCTCGAGGGCGCTGGCGAGGGCGCTACTGCCCGATGCGGAGAAAAAAATACTTTGAAAATTCGCAGAATAAAAACTATCAATCCGAATGCCTTCAAACTTTAACACAATGTTCCTCAATGCTAGCAGCGTAATTGGCTTAAAAAGTTAAAAATTTAACTCTTTTATTTCAATTTAAAAAAAAGTTTTAAAAATAATAGTGTATAATTTTTTATTGTTTTTGGTTTATTAAATTGCTTCTACCTGCAAAAGTACTTGTTTTAATAATCTCTTAATTTACCAGTTAATGCACACAATCACTAGCTTTATTTCAAAACAACTCAAAACATTAATTGCGTTTTCTAATTGTCAAAACTAATTTTTTTGAAATTTGATTTTAAAAAAACTAAAACTTAATTTTTTGAAATAAACTCGCCCACAACCAAAAGTACTTGTTTTAAAAATTTGTTAATTTACCAAATTAATGCACACAGTTACTTGCTATATTGCAAATCAACTAAAAACATTAATTTAATTTTCTAATTGTCAAAACTAATTTTTTTAAAATATTTTTTTCAAAAAATTAAAACTTGTTTTTTTGAATTAAACTTGCCCACAACTAAAAGTACTAGTTTTAAAAATCTGTTAATTTACCAGTTAATTAGTTAATTGCGGTTTTGTCTGGTACAGTACTGTCTGATCAGGCAGCAACAAGTCAGTGACTGCTGTTATTTCCACCTGATGTTTAGCAAAACAAGTTTTGCTCTATTTGAAGCAAAAATGTTTTTCTACGCGTACTCAATGATCAGATATCACCACCATCACTCCCATTATCTGAAATAAACTTGAGTCAGTGATGTAATGTTTTTAATTAATATTCGGCAGTTTTAATATAAAAATTCAAGTAGGACAATTAGTTTAATTAGCAAAAACTTATATTGAAGCTGATATCATGCCACTAAAGAAGAAGAAAAGACTCAGTTTGCTGATCGAGGAAAACAACCGAAAGGGTGAAAGTGTTACAACAGCAACTGCGGCAGTTGTAATGATGTGACAGTGAAAAAAGAGGGGTGTTGCTGTGGTGCGACTTAACGAATCGGTTCTACTGAATGGTGGCAATTCAAAGCAGAAAAAGTTGCCCTTGATGTAAATGTTTGAAAATTGTTTTAGGTTTTTGTTTTTATTTACAAACACTCATTTAAATTAAATTTGAAAGATAACATTCAATTGACTTAATAACACCGGGCGTCAGCCCGGTGCAAAGTTACTGTTACCCGCGAGA
>NW_016196079.1:0-2957 GCF_001687245.7 Rhagoletis zephyria | reverse complement strand
GGTACATCCTTTTGTTGTTAACGCTACAACTGTACAACCCAACTACAACGGATGTAATGTTTGGGTTTTTCTTTCTCTTACTATGCCTAGATTTGGAAAGTGTGGCTGTATATGCGGTTCATTTGCTGTTCGTTAAGATTCTTCCGGCCAACACCACTAATGCGGCGTTTTTATAATTACACTTGCGCAAACCCATAGCCCAACATACATACAAACATATGTAAAGATACCGAAGGATGATGTTAGGAAGAAAGAAACATACATGTGTATGTGTATGTGNGTGTGAAACTTTGATTTATATGGTTTATGTTGTAGAATGAACTATGGTTTCATAAATAATAAATGCAAATGAATTTTCATGAAAATAATTGCGAAGATTACATTAGCACAAGGTGTACACTTTCAGTTGTCGCCTAATGTAAGTATATGAGTGCAGCTGCACATCTCACCTCGCATTACTTATGACAAGGATATACGATAATGACGGTACATCCTTTTGTTGTTAACGCTACAACTGTACAACCCAACTACAACTGATGTAATGTTTGGGTTTTTCTTCCTCTTACTATGCCTAGATTTGGAAAGTGTGGCTGGATATGCGGTTCATTTGCTGTTCGTTAAGATTCTTCCGGCCAACACCACTAATGCGGCGTTTTTATAATTACACTTGCGCAAACCCATAGCCCTACATACATACAAACATATGTAAAGATACCGAAGGATGATGTTAGGAAGAAAGAAACATACATGTGTATGTGTATGTACGTGCATCCATAGCACATACACATATGTATTTCTTTGAAGCAGTTACATTTCCTCCGCACACAATGTCTATCATCACATTTGGATTACCAACAGACTTTGCCAGCTTCTAGGCGTATTTTAATGCTTACTAATATTTATTTTGGTCTACTGAACTTTTATTTTTCTTTGTACTTAGTAAAATATATTTATGTGTGTATATGTACAGAATTACAAACAACAGTGTGAACGCTTTACATGTTTGCTCTAAACCAGCAGCAAGCTCTATATGTATGTTAGTGTTGTTGGTCGAACGTTCAGTTGTTGCCGGCATTATAAATTATTTTTAAGGGCAAAAGTACAACGAAAATGCTCATTGTCTGCTAACGGCGCGGCATAATGTTGATTTGTCTGTTTGTTCAGGCGCGAACGACACCCACCCATACATACATATGTATGTAGATATATCCGCATATACATAAACAATTTCGCAAATAGACAAATAACTGCGGTATGGCCACTTTCACTTGCCGGCTAAAATTTCAGCGCCCTAAACTTGGCTAATGCGTTTCGGTTAAAAGCTTCCGTCAATATATCTTAACCTTAACTACTTTACTTGTATTGCTTGCTCTATACATACATTCGTACATATGTATATAACTGGCACACAGTGACAGACAGCCTGGGCTGGCAAAAGCACCGCAATTTGAACATTGGACAAAAGACAAGATTTATTTAGTTGGCGAAGATTTTATTGTTAACACGCGTCTCCACAAATTTCTATTATAGCCCTATTTATTACAATTTTCATTAATTGTGGACACTTTAGCGGTGGTTTGTTAGACTTTCCACAATTCATTGTGTGGTAGCTTTAATTTTGGTACTTAAAATGTCGGGTTTTTGCGATTTGATACAGCATGAGGTATTTTAAAAGGGAAAATCAGAGCAGTGGAATGAAAAGGAAGGAGGTAGGCGGTTTGGAGAAGCTGTTTTTTTTTTTTAAACTTGTGCACCTACATCAATCTTATGTTTCGAATCAAATTAGATTTAGGGGAGGGAGCAGGTCACCTGGTTACCGCTGCCGAAACGATATATTGTAACCAGCCTCTATTTGACTGCAGATCTTCATAGATCCACGTATTGCTAAGAAACCTCACGATGTCCTTCATTACCCTACAGTAGCCAGTAAGAAAAACTGTAACTGATCTTACTTTTTTTCTACTGAGGTGAAACGCAGCGTTTGCTTTGACTATTCGAAGTTACATATGTAGATAGGAAAGAAAATCGTGTGGATCTGCTGGTGAACGAGGACAAGTCGAAGTACATTCGATCAGCAAATAAGCATGTCGCACGTCTAGGCCCTAGCATAAGCGTTGAAAGTTATTTAAAATTTCGTAGAAGTAGAGGATTTCATCTATCTACAAAGTGAGGCTAGAAATATAACCAAGAATCGGTTTTGGCAAAAAAGCGCCAGTTTGGACTGGTGGCGCTAGTCCTGATCGAGAGAGAGTGTTAGGAAGTTTTAGGACCTTTGTGCGTTTGAATCGTAATCTCTCGATATGAATAAGATAAAAGTATGCTAAAATATGGGTTCTAAAGCTGACATAATGGCCTACGAGGGAAAAATAGTGATTTTATATAATCATTATATTCAACACACATAAAATTTCATTGAAAAAGAAAATTACGAAAAAAATTAACACTTTCCTGGCTAGCTCCAACAAACAAATTTTTGGTTTTTGGTTTCGTGGACTTTCCTTGTAGATTTTCCAACGAGCAATTGAAATTTGTTGTAAAAATTTGACTAAAAAGGGCTTTAGATGCCAATTTTTTAAATTGCAAAGTTGCATCTAAATTTTAAAATTCGGCTCCAGTATAAGGGAGCTGAAGATATCTAATCTCCAGGCAATCTCCTCCCTTTAAGAGATCGTGCGGTTTCCCTAGTTCTGTTGTACCCAAGCACTAACTAAGTAACTAGCATTTAATTGTAGATAGAAATTTGTAAATAATTCCTACCTTGTTTTACTGTTGCCAAAAATGTCTCTATTTGTAACGCTGGCGGACAGTATCGCTTTACGTAGGTTAAAGTTGTTAGCTGATTTTGATTAATTCCTCCGACAGAGTGTAACGTGGTACTTATGTACATTAGCAATCTTCAAAAATGATCTTTTCAACTTCATTTTCATTTCTTAATAAATGATCTTTTACCATCGCTC
>NW_016196078.1:0-2957 GCF_001687245.7 Rhagoletis zephyria | reverse complement strand
TGATTGCAGTGAGTGCACTTCTAATTTGTTGCCAGTTTGAGAGTGAGTGTGTGAGTGTATGTTTGCCCCATTGTCTGTGCCCTGCTTTTCTTTTCTTCTTTGGGTTAGCACTGGCCGCTGTTGAACGTCAGTTTCGAGGAACGCTTTTAATTTCAACCCTTTGTTGCTTGCTGGCTGGCTGGCTGGCTCGCTTACATCAGCCGCCAACTGGAGCTCTGCGAGCTGTTTGCAGCTGCTGCTGATGTTTAGGTTGTGCCCCTATGCCTTCGCTCTCGTTCCTTCCCTTCTGGGCGACATTGCTAAATTGGGATTTAGGGAGAAGGAAAGCAACTGGCAAATGTGATGGGAGACAAGCAGCTGTGTAGTAGAGGAGGGAAGGGAATAGCATCACGTCTTACCAGCAGTGCAAACACACACTCTTGCTGCTGTTGCTGCATTCCTAGGTGCACCGACAGCAGCACTGATACCGCCGATTGTACGGCTGTTTTGTTTGTACAGTCCTCGCAGTTGCTGCTGCTGCTAAAGCTGGTGAGGATGATGGTGGTGAGTGCAATAAATGCGAGCTCGGTGTGTACGACGTTGCTCTGAGTGAGTGTGTGAGTGTGTGTGTTTGTACAGTAAGTCTTTTCTGCTGTACACACAGCATCGTCGGAAGAGAGTCTTAGCCTGGTCACTGAAACCGAGCAGCGTTGATAGTCTTTTCTGTTGTGGCATCTTCTCCGAAAGGATCCTTTTCCTGTGCCCCCTCGAGCACTGAGTGCTCCCTACAGTTTCGGGAAAAGAGCTGAAGTTTTTTTTCTGATGGGTGATGGCCGCCACCACCACCCAAAAAAAAATACTTTTTGCAGCTTCAAAGCCTTTGTTTCACCCTGTCTGTTGTTTTTTTTCAGTTCGGCCCCCGCCAGCAGCTTTTCAAAGCCAGCCTTGTACAGTCAGTCAGTCATCAATTCACTCACTCTTTTTCAATTCTTTTATTGTTCTTTCTCTCCCTCTCCCTCCCTCATGCTCATTTGCGCCCATTTCCTTTCCCCCACTGTCTCTTCTTCTATGCACGAATTGCTTTGGGAAAAAGAAGTGGGGAAAAGAAGGGGGCACATCCGTTGAAAGAGACTTTGATATGCATTCGACAGCGGCAGTAATGGCGGAACACAGTATTCTGACTGTCTGTTTGGTTGGTTGGCTCGCTCTTTTAGGACTTGTCTCCTTAGGCTCCTTAAATTTAGGACTTTATATGCTGCTGATGCTGCTGCCGCTGCCGCCTCATCAGACGATTTAAGCCATTTGGCTGCTTCGGAGAGCTTCTTCGGGCGCTTCTTCTTCTATATAGCATCTCCTACTTTTCCGATGTTGCACTGCTCTTTCTCTTCCTCTCTCCCTCGCTTTCTTTGTCTAGTTGTTAGTTTGGCCAAGTTGTGTTCCCGATTCGTGGTGGCAGAGTACTGTCTGTGTGTGTGTGTGTTTGCTGCCTTGTTTGCTGGCTGGCTNGGCTGGCTGGCTCATTTTCTTCTCCGATACTTTGTCGCTGCCTGGAATGAGAATGAGCTTCGGAGAAAGCAGGCAATCGATCGTTGCCGCCATTGCCGCTTCCATTGCCGCCGCTGTCACTTTCCTTCTGCTCGAGGATCGGAGGCGCGGCGATGTTTATTTGCGCGCGGGCACATGACTAACACACACACATGGAAAGTAGTTGGAGAACCGAGACAGACTGTCTACCAGAACACTAGTGCTACTGCTGCAATCGGCAGCACTGTTCTGACCTTTAGCATTTCAAGGTTTACTGTACTGCACACAGCACAGTCAGTTTGTCTGCTGACGACAGCAGCAGCAGCAGCNGCTACTGCAATCGGCTCTGACCTTTAGCATTTCAAGGTTTACTGTACTGCACACAGCACAGTCAGTTTGTCTGCTGACGACAGCAGCAGCAGCNACTGCTGCAATCGGCAGCACTGTTCTGACCTTTAGCATTTCAAGGTTTACTGTACTGCACACAGCACAGTCAGTTTGTCTGCTGACGACAGCAGCAGCAGCAGCAGCAACCAGAGAAGCCAAAGGGGTTTGCCCATCTGGGAACAAGGCTGCTGCTGCTGCTATGCTTGTTGATGTTGTTGTTGTGTTGGCAGTGATACCCGCTCTGCACTTGGTCACCAGAACAGCAGCAGTGCACTCCGCTTTAGCACCATTCATTATTCTAATGGCCGATTGCCGGTGCACTATTGCTGACGCCGTTTTTTAGGCATCATCAAAGCCCGTTTTTTCTTTTTTTCTTCTTCTTGCGCTCCTCTTCTAGTTCAATAGTTGCCGGTGCAGGCTAATGCTGCTGCTGCTGAAACACTGCTCTCTCTCTCTCGCTCCTCTGATGCAGTTAATTGCACTCATTGTGCTGCCCTAGGTGACGCTTTGTCCAAGTGTGAATGTGTGTCTGCGCCGGTATATGACACATACTAGTGTACAATTAGCTCATTGTCTGTTTGTATTATTATTATTATTAGCAGTAGTAGTAGTGGTCGTCGACGTTGTTTTTTGAACAGTGCCTGACTCTGTGCCAGTCTGACTGACTGACTGGCTGGCTGCTTCGGTGTCGTAAAACTGCTGATTTTACAAGCACCTCGTAAACACTCTGCAGCCTGGTAATTGCCACCATCAGCATCAGCAGCAGCAGCAGCCGGTGATGGCGGTGAATGGCAGTCTGATTAAGTAAGAAAAGATGGCAAGGTGTGCTGCTGATGCTGCTGATGTCGGTGATGTCGTTAGCTTTACACTCTCTTTATTTGCCTAATTGAATTGCACACAGTCAGTCAGTCAGTCTGCCTCATGTGTTCATGCTAATGCTGATGATGCGGACGCGGCTGCTAATGCTTATGCAACGCTTTGCTCTGTCCTGTACACTGTACAGTACTCTGCTGTACAAGGACTCCTCTTGGCAGATGCTGCTCTTTAGTAGTTTGGTACTTTTATGC
>NW_016196077.1:0-2958 GCF_001687245.7 Rhagoletis zephyria | reverse complement strand
ACATTTATCAGCTGTTCATTTGACAGCATATTCATCAAGCCGTTTCTAACTGCCGTTCCTAAATTGGAGCGCTAGGCGATGCGTTTTCTTATGCGATCGAGAGCCAGCGCGCGCTATACCCAAATCAACTCGGCGTTATTTTTAACGTTTTCTCATTTCCCCTCGTTTTTATTCTCGTTTCCTTTCTTCCCGTCTCCTGTATCCAACTTCAAAACGTCACGGTGAAAATACCCGTGATGTGCAGACTTACTGTAGGGTGTATTTGGCCTAAAAGATTTTGATTTTGGTCGCTGGTGCGCAGACAGAGTGAGTTGTGTATGCGGATAAATATGGAGAAGGATAAACAAATCCTGTTAAAATTCTTTTAACTATTTTTAAATGTCTCAATGGTTATGGCGAATGGTCCTATATGCGCATCACAGTGAAAGTACTCGCGATGCGCAAACATGCTGTGTATTGTATTTGGTCTATTTCCGAAAGCCGAAATTTCTGTTAACGCTTTTTACCTGTTTATACATCGAATGAATTTCTGGCAGTTTTTCTCGATACTAAAATGAAATCATGAGCCGCTTTGCCGGTTAATGTATTATTCATAACTAAACAATTAAGCTGGAACTCCATAGACAAGCGTATGCGTGCGTATGCGAGATCCGTTGTCATGCGCTGACGTGTGTAAAAACTGAGCAACTTCCTATTGTGCGCTTACAAGCATTTGGCAGTTGTCATTTCGACAAGTTGATGCATCATTCATACACACTTTTATACATATTTATAAAGAAAATGCTTACCAAGCCGCAAAATTTCTCTACCAAAATATGCATATGGATTTATATATACCCAAACGTGTAGTGTAATTACCTTGAAGTTGGTTGTCTACGCAAGCAAATGCATTAAAGTAGAGAAAATTCAAGCTTGTGCGCATTCGAATGCGTATTCGAATTCATGTTCGAATTTTTGTCCGTTCTCTGCGTTTGCGCGCGTACTTATGGAGTTCATCCCATAAGAACATGTATATACAACTCGGCTGTCAAACGTCCGCATACGCTTGCCTATGGAGTTCCAGCTTAAGGGGATTCCCTTAAACTCGTAAAGTCTTAAACTGTGTAAAACTCGTAGGTATGGGAACGCCCCTTTTGTGAAAATCTGTAAATAGGTGCGTAAAGTGACTGTTTGACAGATCAAGCAGGATTTTGTGAAACAGTTTTTGTTTCGTAGTATTTTCCCTAACAGCCCGTCTCTTGTCTCTATCACTCTTGGTGAAAATAAAATAAAAAATTCCCAAAATCAGCAGAAAACCCATGTTAGTACAGTTAGTGGAAAAATTCATTTATTTTTGTTCACATATTATTTTTAATTTGTTTTCAATATTATATAATACATTTTAGTATAAAATTTTCCGCCCCTCGGCAACACTGAAGTTTACGAGGTCATTTGCGCATCAACGATGGGCTCCATACAAATTTTGACAATTCTTTTACGAGGCTTGCAAATTTACAAGCTTTACGAGGTTTACGAGGCTTTTACGAGTTTAAGGGCCAGTTTCTCAGTGCACGACCGTGGTTTAAACTAAGTTTAAACGCCCGATCTGGCTGGTTTAAACTAAGATCAGCCAATCAATTGTCAGCCATCTGTTCAATTTGAACTCAGTTTACTTAATCTAAGTTTAAGTTAAGCGACTTTAAACACACAATTTAGGTAAAATTATTCATTAAAACCCTTTAAAACGTGTTTTCATGTTGAATCAATTATTCTTTAGTTAAAGAAAAGTGTAAAATAGTTAAAAAATAGTGGTGCTTGTGATGTAAACAAATGCTCAGCTGACAAACTCGCTTTCGAAAAATTTTTTTCTCAAAACAAGTTACAAATACAAACTCGAGTTGTTGCGTTGTACTTTGGGTTCATGTTGCATGAGCAGTCACACCTTGCATACAAAGCATGAACCAATTAAGCTCGAACTTCATAGGCAAGTGTATGCGTGCGCATGTGAGATCCGTTGTCATGCGCTTACGTGAGTAAAATCTGAGCCACTCCACAGTGTGCGCTTACAAGGGTTTGAAAGTTGTCATTTTGACAAGTTGATGCAGCATACATACACACACTTATACATATTTATAAAGAAAATACTTACAAGGCGCAAAAATTCTCTACCAAAATATGAATATGGATTTATAGATACCCAATTTTAATTAACTTGAAGTTGGTTGCCTACGCAAGCAAATGCAAGAAAGTTGAGAAAATTCAACCTTGTGCGGATTCGAATGCATATTCTAATTCATGTTCGATTTTTTGTCGGTTCTCTGCGTTTACGCGCGTACTTATGTAGTTCATCTCATAAAAACATGTGTATACAACTCAGCTGTCATACGCGCATACGCTTGTCTATGGAGTTCCAGTTTATACAGATGTGCAGCCGGATTCCGACCTTCGATATCGCTAATTTTTATCGCCAAAAATCTCCAAACGAATAGCAGACGCGCCTGACACCACGCAACATCTAGTTCCATGCCTCTCATACTGCCAGATTTGGTTGATTACACATTGCAGCTTTAACTTTTCCCTGCTGTTTAGGCCCCCCTGCTTTTCATTAAGAGAATTTTGGCTATGAAAAATTTGAGTAGCGATTGCTAGAACTAAACGATTGAAAGGCAGCCATTCGCAATTGAATTCGAGAAAAAGTATGTCACTTTCGTAATTTTGAAGTTTGCTATTTCTGTTTTGTTATTTACATATATTGCTATATGTTTATTTTGTCGGTGTTTTATTTCAGTGATTTTTAAGCGATTTTCAATCAATTTTTTTTGAAATATACAATAATTAAAATTATTTATTTAAACTATTAGGAATAGTTCATTCCTAAGAATATTCCAAATTATTCTTTATTATTCCTCACAAATTCGCGCTCAGTGGACGGGTTCATAAGACGTAACTATTGTCTAACCCAGGCCTTCCCAAAGTGGG
>NW_016196076.1:1140-2958 GCF_001687245.7 Rhagoletis zephyria | reverse complement strand
ATACTAAAGCCAGATAGTGAGTGACACATCAACAAATACTATACATATATGTAAGTACATATAAATGAATAACTGGCGACTTGGCCAGACAGCAAACAATTAGCAGGAATACTCGTACGAGTAGGTATTTTCTTTTATCATCGTAACGGTGCGGCGCTGCAAGTGTCATAAATGTCAACGACATTGATTTAAAACTTCGCCTAAGGCTTTCCTAGTGCACCTACATACGAGTTCCATAAGAACATTTAATTTACACTTTTATTTATTTGTGCATATGCATATGCACTCGCATGTATGTATGTATGTATTTATTTATACGTACATAAATATATGTACGCAACTAATATACTTGTTATTGCATTTTGGTAGCATCCATTTGCGAGTGGGCCATGGAATAATTCATACAGGCAAGTGTAAAGGCATAACCGGCGTATGGGGCGACTGCTCTGGAACCTGTCGCAACGCCCACTAACTACTGGCAAATCTGTTGGTGTCATCGTCTATGAACGGCGAAAATTTATGCGCTCATTTTTATAGCTGGATGCAGTTTTGCGTATCTGTGCTTGGGTGTGTTTTGCAAATAAAACAATAAAGCAAAAAGTGCACATTTCCATATAAACAATGCAATCTTTTTTCTACCCGTTTGCGCTGAAGAAAGATAAGAAAATTGTGCTACTGTGCTGGTAGTGACGCGTAACGATGTACACTGAATTTGCGTTTAAAATACATTTACATATTTTTTTCCGCTTTTGGAAGTGACTCTTTTACTTTCTGACAATATCTCACTTATATCGCTTTGCTGCTCAAAGCAGCGCACACAATTTTTTTAATACATAAAATATCAGCACTTTTTTACATCAATAAGCATGCGTTTGTGGTTTTTTTTTTTTAAATCAATGCTTTAATTAATTTTTAAATTTTTTGCGTTTATTTAAACTCTAATATTTAGTTGCTCATTTCCATCAAATTTTTTCGTGCTTCTTCTTTTCTTACTATTAGGGCGGAGCTGCTCACTCTGTTCTTGAAGACACACTACAGTGTGGCATGGAGCGCATTCTTTTGTTCTACATGGTAGTTTTAAAAATTGCTTTTGATGTATATGTTTTTGTTGTTCGCATCATATAATAATATTATAGTAAATTTCAGCGTATTTTTCCGTGTAAACAAATATTGCTGTAGCCAGCGAAAATGGGAATAAATATCATATAAAATTATATTGCTAAATATCTAATAATTACGAACAATAATAAACACACCATGTACGTAGGTGTGTTTGTTGGAGGAATGCACAAAATATTTTTACATAAAACTAGAAAATTTCTACGAAAAAGCTATATTTATATAACTACATAATTAAACACGTGGCTGCATGACTAAGAAGTGATATTTTTATGGTTTGATCTAATCTTCAAGGTGAACTGCATCCCTAAATCGCCTGTTAATGCCTGTTTCATAAGCTTTTTAAAATAATTCAAATTTTATTTGCGGCCCTTTTTTTAGATTGGCGATTACACATATGTGAATGTTTGTCCGAGCTTCTCCACCCATTTGTGGCGCGCGTCTTGATGTTATCACACCAAGGGGAGGGGCCTACAGTTTTACACCGCAACGTATGCGTAATCGCCAATCTATTATCTATACTAATTATATAAAGAGAAGTCCCTTTTTTTTGTAACAGGTAATCTCGTGAACGGCTGGTCCGATTTTCATGAAATTTTGTATACAAATAGCTTTCGGTAACCACCATGTTTTAGGCTAAAAAAATTTTACTTTTTTTCGGGTAGGTGGACCAGGGAACAGTCTATTCGAAAAAATCTT
>NW_016196076.1:282-946 GCF_001687245.7 Rhagoletis zephyria | reverse complement strand
GCAAGGCTCAAGAGCGGCTGAACCGATTTTTTTGAAACTGCCACCTGCCGCAGTTGTCCAAAGGATGGTTTTAGGCTGAAAAGAATCTATATGTAAAGGGGGCGTGGCACTTCCCATACAAACCGAATTCATCATGCTACATATCTCTGAAAGTGTGCATGGTAGAGTTTTGGAAATTGGTATGGAGATATACGAAATCAATCGCATACCCTTGGAGAAAAATTTTAGCTATAGTAAAAAGGGGTGTGACATCTCCCATACAAACCGAATTTTTCATACTGCTTATCTCTGGAAATTTTTTGGTAGAGTTCTAGAGTTTTGTATGGAGATGTACGAAATAAATCGCATACTCTTGGAGAAAAATTGGAACTATTGGAAAAGGGGGCGTGGCACTTCCCATACAAACCGAATTCATCATGCTACATATCTCTGAAAGTGTGCATGGTAGAGTTTTGGAAATTTGTATGGAGATATACGAAACCCTTACCCTTGGAGAAAAATTGTAGCTATTGTATAAAGGGGTGTGACATCTCCCATACAAACCGAATTTTTCATACTGCCTATCTCTGGAAATTTTTTGGTAGAGTTCTAGAGTTTTGTATGGAGATGTACGAAATAAATCGCATACTCTTGGAGAAAAATTGGAACTATTGGAAAAGGGGGC
>NW_016196076.1:0-154 GCF_001687245.7 Rhagoletis zephyria | reverse complement strand
TTTATACTGCATATCTCTGAAAGTATTCATGGTACAGTACTGGAACTTCGTATCGAGATATGTATATAGTTGAAATCAAGCACTTACTCATGGAGAAAATTTGGGCTACCTTTAGCTATCTTTGAATGAATTTTTTTATTCTTCTGTAGGTGTG
>NW_016196075.1:0-2958 GCF_001687245.7 Rhagoletis zephyria | reverse complement strand
TTGAAAATTATTGCCTTCTTAAATATGTATGTAAATACATATGTACATAATGACTGCTGAAAAAAGCTCAACTTTGATGTAAAGCCTTTTTTTACTTAATGTACTTATGCGCACATGCATATGTTGTGGCTCAAGATTTGAGCACTTTCGTACATACATCTGTAGGTGTAAAGCCATTAAGTGTGTGTTTGTAAATACCCGGCTTTTCGCAAAGCTTAGCATCATAAATAATCTGTTGCTAATTCCCTGTTAATATCGCTTTGCATGAACAGTTAACAGAATCTTAAGTGCGAATTTACATATGTATGTACCCTGCAGGAAATGTATCTAACTATAAGCTCACTTTAAGTTGATTAGGAAGGAGCTATAAGTCACTTATTATCTGTATATTTTCTTTGACGAAAGNTGTGAATTTACATATGGCTTAGAATATACCCACTTACATACATATTTACAAATGTTTGCTTCCGCATGGATCTCGATGATGTCAATTTGAGTACTGAAATATTTAAACTAGGATGTCAGAGATTTGTTCCCTTTTAACCTAAATAACTTACGTGACGATGGTCTTCTGCAAAAACGAAAAAAATTTAAAAAATTTGAATCCCTTAATACTTTTAGGTGACTCATGTTACTAATTCTTGCCTAATCCTTGCCTAATCCATGTACAATCCTTACTACTAACATTGGTACTACAGTAGGTAGTAAGGATTAGACATGGCTTAGACAAGGATTAGAGACTTAAGACACTTTACAGTAGCAAGAGTTTTTATTTTTTGAGTTTTGAATTGTGTCGTTATTGCAGAGGAGCAGCGATACATATATCGAGTTTTACTGCTGTAAAATGCCGATAACTCGTTTCTAATTTTTCAGTATCCTATCCAACTTTGATTTAAAACGAATGATTTTAAATATTTTTAGTTCTATTGCATTCCATAATTTAAGACTTTTTTAAAGAATGCTAGCGTTCTGGTGGAGAATCAAAAACGGCGTAACGTTTACCTTCTGTTTAACTTATACATCCGGAAACTTACTCGACCGCCAGAACGAGTTTCACTGATCTCAGCTTATGCTTGAAAGTAAAAGTCTACGTCCCTGATCTTTCTCGCAATTTCTAATAAAGCGCAGAGCCTCAATAAGGTCCTCAATTCGCTCACCGGCAGAACTTGTGGGCAAATACAAGGAAACGTTGTTGGCAGCAAACAAGGCGATTTACGGCCACTTCTAAATTATGCTGTGCCAGTTTGTTTATGCTGTGAATGAAGCTGCAAACCTGTAAAAATGCACCAATGAGATGGCTTCTAATTTCGCCCGAACATCACCTTTATAGCTAACTGTCTGGTAACATATATGTATATGTAGCTGCTAGAAAAGCCAGGCTCGCTACGAACTCATGGACTAGATCTAGGCTCAAATCGAACAACTACGGAACTCTCCAATGTACAGACAGGCCTTAATCATCATTCACCCAGAGACAACCGCCACTTTTACCAACTCTCGCCCCGTGAATGCAGTCATCGAAATTCAACCAACGCCTATTGCAGACGAAGAGCTACAGCTGCAATAAAAGGTCTGGATATTGCAACAGGTTAAACTCACACTTATTCAGATTCTGCCCTAAACTAAACAAAATACATATGTATGTACGAATTGTGAAGGCGACACCAGCCACCTCCTCAGTTGCTTAGGTTAAACCCATTCAGCAAATAGCCCTCAATGTAATTGGCATGCTATGAAAATTATTGTAAACGTTTAATAAATCTTTGTTGTTGATGTAAAAAAATATATATACTTGAGTAAAACTAAGTGTAAGATCGATTTCTGTGCTAATTTGTAAATAGTACATTTAAAATAAATTTCCGCTAATAAATTCGTCCGGAAAAGTAATTGCCTGAAAATTTATTTTTTTTTTCAAAGAATGCTCGTATATCTGAATGGTACACAACCAATTTGTGTGCTGTAAGTCTTAAGTTAATAGAGGAAACTCAACCAACGAAAAATTATGTTCCTTTACTGCAACAAAAATATCGTTTTTAGCACTGAAACGTGGAATTAATGGGTCACCCGACTTTGCCAGCCCAACCTGGCATCCGTAAACGAGCGATTTTCTATGCCAGAGTTGGCTTTTAAACTCTAAAAGGAATTACGAAAATTTAATTTTTGTTCTGATTGTGCACCCTGTGATAGAAAATGTGTAGCAAAACTACGTAATGATACATTGCCTACTTCTAGGCTGTATTTAAGATCGGTGATAACTGTGGATTGGTTGAAAGCGGTGCTAAATTTAACCAATCAGAGATCTAAGAGCAATTAAAACCACTATGTTACATACATACATACATCTACTGTTAGAAACAATTTTAAGCAATATAATTACTACGTATATTTTTTTTTTTGAGTTGTTTAATTTTTATTTATAGTAGTTTAACAGAATGACGTAAAAGTATGTTCACTTATAAATATAACCTTAATCAAAGCTCATGTAACGCAAATGTAATCACGAAGGAAGGAGCTAGGAAGGACTTCCTCGAGCCTTTTGAAATCAAATAAAGCTCGGCGGTTACACCACCAAACAAGCATAAAACTTCTTTTTCACAAAATAAACATTTTATTTTACAAAAATAATTCGATTTGTTCTTAAAGTACTAAGTACTACTTTTATAAATGACTAAATTCATGAGTTGATGAATTCGTTGTTTTTGGCAAAATGCAATATAAAATAAATTAAACTACTTAAAATATCACAAGTTCATAAAGCTGTGACTACTGATCTCACATATCAATATTACCACTATTTCTTCCACTTGTCACCCTCCGGTCATTCTCCGTCTTTCCAATTGGAACCCAACGCAAAAGGCGAATTCGTGCTCGTCTTCACATAAAAAATACCACTCTTCTTTTGCGCCGGCTCACCACCCATGCGATACAAATCACTTGCCGGCGCCTCTTCGTTGCATT
>NW_016196073.1:0-2958 GCF_001687245.7 Rhagoletis zephyria | reverse complement strand
ATTTTCCTTGGAGATTTAGTTTTTATGTATTTTGGTCTATATTTTGTAGGACGAACTATATTTTGATAAAAAAAAATTCGAAAATAAATTAGAGTAAAAAACTTTGCAAATATTGCAAAAAATTCTCTATGCCAATACTTTTGTCCGGCACTGTACATAGCCAGCTTGCCTGCCCGATTCGCCTCTGTGCAATGAATTAGCCTGAAAATCAAGTTGACCGAAGTATGCAAAGAAAATATGCTCGCACGCAACCATGCTGCACAGGCATGCATAAAGATATGTGTAAAAATATTATTAAAAACCACAAATTAAAATTGGAAAATTCAGCAGCATCAGTCGCCTAGCATGCTGATGTTGCATTGCTACGAAAGTATAGAGCACGCGCTTCAAACTTATGCGCCACGAGTATAATACATACATACATATACATATGTACATATATACTTATGTCAAATATCAGAATTTGCATATATGTTTGCTTGTATATAAGCCTATCAAAATTTGTACACATACTTTCGTAGTATGGAAATTGCGGCTTTTTGCGTGCAACCATCGCCAGAGCACCACTTCATTGCTTGCTGGAAATTTTGAATTTTACTTAGAATGTTGGTTTGGGCTATGGATGTGGTTTAACATTTTATTGGAAAAGTAATAAAATATGTGGTCAGTGCGTGCTTACATAATAAAGGATATGCGTTTGAATTGCAAGAGAGAAATTTTTAATATTGTTTTTTTTTTTACTTATAATGAAGTTTTTTTTTTATTTGAAAGCAAATTTCAAAATCATTAAAATTGGGAATAAACATCGCAAAACTCTTTGATTTTTTTAGCATAATTATTTATGTACTTGATTCCTTCATAACTCTAGTTAATACATGCATATGCATGTATGGGGAATTCCATGAGAAAGTGAAACTTTGTATCCAATTATAAAGTTCACAATTGAACTTGGAAGCTTTGATGAGTCAGTACCAAATTAACGTTATTTCGACGAAAAGATTAGATACAATATTTTATTACACAGTAGATGCATACGTTGAAATAGGGCAATTCTGGCAAAATTTTTCTTAGTTTCACTTTTATTTCAACATATTTTCATTAAAAAGAAAAATACTGATAAAAATTAAATTTTTCATAAAAACAGGGTTGAAATCTTGAAGTTCCTGCCCGTAGTTTGTTTGTAAGTCAAATATGATTGGCATTGTGCTACTATGATAGCATGGCCGAGTAATCATAGCCAACTTATGTACAGTAGTCGAAAAAATTATATCCGCACCAAATTTTGACAAGCTTTAACATATTATTTTTGTTGTTATTTAATTTCGGTTAGTTTTTTATAGTTCGTTCTTTACCAACATAAGTTTAAAGGCAGTGTCAGCCGATTGGGTATTTGCTAAAACTTGGTGTAAATCGTATCCCAATTGTTTGAATACCCAAAATATTTTTCACTATCCCAATCACGAAAATTAATTTATTGAAATATTTCAAATAGAACATCGCTGTATCGTACCAATCTTTTGAATGCAAAAAAAATGTCCGACTTTTTTTTACCAATAGCCCAATATAAAAATTTACAAATCTGTACAAATGTACCAATCGAGTGACACTGCCTTAAAAATTTATGCAATTAAAAAAAAAAACTCGCAAATTTTCGTTAAAATATCGAGTTTATAATTAAATTCTGAGTATGCAGTTTTGTAGCCCATTGAATTCTAGTAGAATAAAGTACACGTTTCAAATGCCTAAAAATGTCGATTGATTTTTTAGAATTTTTAAAAGTTCGAAATTTGTACGAATGTTTGCTGATTTTTTTTTTAATATTGCACAAATGTGTAGTCCACTTGCATTTTATTGTTAATTTTTGGTACTTCCTCTGTTCAAAGCGACCCTGCGATTGAATGACATATAATTTTGTTTAACCCCTTAACCCAAAAAAAAGTTGATATTTAGGGGTCATTTTGACCTACGTTTTTCAAACGTATTCCACAAATGTTCCTAAACAAATTTAACTAAGAGCCACTAAGACAAGAGCTCAAAATGTTATATAAGGAGTATTCAACCATTTCCATAGAAAATGATGATGACTAATATACATATTAAATTTTAATGACAAATAGAAATGTAGTTTCGCCACTAAGGTCAATGTACCGTATTTAAGGCTTAGTTAAAAGATCGCTTAACAGGCTCCGGGTTATTGCTTTCAAAACATATGATATGTGCCAAGGTTTCATTGATTTGAAAAGACATAAGTACTAGGTTAAACTTAATTTTTTCATCACATGAATAGCACGTATGAACTGAGATTCAGATTTATGTGTTAAACGAAGTCACGAAATACACACGTTTGCAGTTAAAACATGTTGAGAACCTACTGTGAGAATTGCGTTTTATTGGGTACCTACCCCCTAACTCTACACATTCCCTTTGAAGTGATAGGTGGCTGAAATTATATATAAGTGCGAAAAAAAATCCTATTGATTGAAATATTTTCAGCTTTAAATGCTAAACACTATGGCACATAAAAGTGGAGATTTGTAGAAATGAAGTCAAATATATATGTTTCTATGTATGTACATATATAAGTATGTATAATAAAAAGATATTCAAAACACAGCAAATATTATACAAAAATACATAATATTTATTCGTACATAAAAAGTAAGAAAGTCATATGTGATTTGTGTTGAGAATATAAAATTTGCAGTCGCAAAACTGTTTAAACCCAAAATGTTTGCATTATTTGGCACAAAAAAAAAGCAAGCAATAAAAATAAAATTTTTGCTCATAAACGTAAAATTTTATTGTAAACAATTCAACAAGAATGTTGCATGCCACTTTTTAAGCGACGGATGACGACAGTTTGGTTTTTTTTTTTTTTTGTTTAACTTGTGTGTGAATCTTTATGCATCCTTTTTTTGTTTTGTTTGCAAGAGTTTTTGCGTGTCGAATGCCTAAGCA
>NW_016196072.1:0-2958 GCF_001687245.7 Rhagoletis zephyria | reverse complement strand
AAGAAGTTAAACGTGATTGATTTTAACATTTTTAGTGGCCGGGTATCAACGAATTAAAACCCAGTTCAGGTACCAACGTGTTGCGCTTTTGCCTTGTTTGCAAAGCAGGGGCCTTGGGAAAAAATTGCTGTTGTCGGAGGCCCAGTCGACGCAAAATCACAAGCGCCGCATTGCAACGAAGACACATTAAAGAGTAGTGGTGATAAAGGGNCAGTCGACGCAAAATCACAAGCGCCGCATTGCAACGAAGACACATTAAAGAGTAGTGGTGATAAAGGGATAGGCGAAACGAGTTGTAGATAAAAGCGAAGGTGAGTTGAGAACATTGTTAATATTTGATAAGAGAAAAAAAAACGCATGGTAAAAAAGTGTTTTCGAGGACGCAGCAATTAAAATAACATTACTTCCTCATGACTGCTTATTTCTTAAATATGCTGTTTTAAAAATTAAACGCATATTTATTGGTTTGCCAATATCACTAATACCACCCTGTGCACAAAGTGTTCATCGCTGGTTATAGAACTTTTTAGGAAAAGTATCGATACTAGTACTCATTTAGAATACTCTAAATCGATTCCTCTATGCCAGTACTCATATATGTAAGAAAGTATCGATAATACCCGGTTAATTTGCTTTTATGACCACTTCTATTTATAAATTTAATAGACACTGCTTTTAATAGTTGAAAACTGATCTAGCAAGGATTTCGGAAGGGGGTCTAAGGGCCGTTTGTACCATATCTAGTTAGCATTAACAGGAGGTAAAATCATAAACTGACGGCAGCGTTGATCCGGATCAACTCAGGAATTAACTGCAGTTGATCTGGATTAAGTCGGAGTTAATCCGGATCAACGTTGCCGTCGGTTTAAACTTTAACACCTCCAGTTAAGCACATCGACTGCTCGTTCCCACGACAATCGGGTCTACGTAACTGGAACGACCCAGATTTATATCTGGCCAAGGACCATCACTCCAGCAACACTCCCCAAAAAGTCTTTGGGGAGTTTGTATGCTGTTACAACAACAACAACAACACATCGACTGCTTAATCGATCATATGTTATTTGCATGGAGTCGATAACGATGTTTAACTGGGAGTTAGAATTAACCAGAGATGGTGAAAATAGCTCTAATACCACCTCGTTACCCCATACATTATCGATGGTGAGGCAGTAGATTCGTTTTCCAATTATTTAAGAATTTTTAATTTTCACTATCGGGATTAGGTGTACAGTGATTCAAACAAGCGAGCACGTCTTGATTTTTTTTTTTTAATATTCGTAATGTTTTTCGATCGAAGCTTTTTTGTTATTTTTTTATAAAAATACCGTTATCCAGAACTATATAAATCACAGTTTCAAACTTTATAGAAAATGTCTTAAATTCAAAAATTCTTCATTGAAAATTTAAACTTTTTAATCTAAATCTTCAGAACATTTTCGGGTACACAGTTTTATAGTCCATACAGTTTTACTCTAATGAAGTACAAGTTGCAAACCGGTAAATAATCCCGTTGATTTTTCAGTTTTTTTGTGTGACGAATTTTTGCACTTTTTTCAATATAATCAAGAATTTCTTATTAAATAAAGTGCGGCAGACCGTTTGCAACAACATTTAAGAATTAACGCCAAATTTTATAAATTGCACTTGTTATATAAAAAAAAACCGCAACAGCAGTCTAAAAAAAAAATATAAAAAATCAATTCATTTTTCAGCCGGTTGAAACTTGCCTTTCATTAGACTAAAATTGTATGAGCTATAAAACTGCATACCCAAAAATTTTAAGATTCAGATTAAAGTTCTTACATTATGTACGAATAAAAAAAAAAAATCAACACGAATATTTAAAAAAAAAATCAACACTTGGTGATTTGTTTGAGGGTATATTCAGATCTTTAAAGCCGTTTTTCTCGAGATTTTGGTTTTTTGAGTTTGAGTAAAATAAAAATTTATTTAACACGGTTGGTTTGCGTGGCAAAAATAAAAAGAAAAAGGTAAATTAATTTTTCTTTAAGGAGCTTGGGAGCAAATTAATTTTATTTGTTTTTGCCCTTTGCTGCAGCTCCGCTCTAGCCAAATTTCTTTGCTCTGCTCCGAAGCTCTGTTTGTGGCAATTTGCAGCTCTCCGAACAAACCTAAAATTACGAATTTTTGTATGTAATTTTGAAACATTTTTTTACTTGAACAAGTTTTTAACACGTCGATTCTGTTTGGTATTCGCGATACTTATCAAGACGTATCGAGTTCTCGATACTACTCAATACTCATAAAAAGTATCGATATTTGGTACTTACTACTCATATCGTTCTATCAGTATTCATCGCTGATAGCACAGCAGAACGTAAGAAGACTTCGGCTATTTGTGTGGCGTAAAATCTGTTCTCGAGTTAAAATTTTATTATTGCATTTTGGTTCTTTTGTGAAAAATTATTAGTGTTATGTCTTCATACCTTTTAAAACTACAAATCATTATTGCTACTTAACAAAAGTTGTGAAAATAAAGTGGATTGTTGGTGTGCGAAGAAAATCGCAATAAAACTTCTAGTGTGGAAAGGTTAGTGCAAAAATGAAGTGAAAAAGTGAATGTTTAAAAATAAATTGGGAATACATACATATGTATATGTACATATGTACATATTTTTCTTTTGAAATATTGGGGCGAATGGAAGCAATTGGCGTTATTATACGTATCTATAAGTATTTTATCCCGATATGGTCTCGTCGGAGGTGCCCAGCGCAAGGCGATTCCATGAGGTGAAGGTAAAAACAAGCAGACTTCATATTCTGCATTTGTCCTGACTACATATGACGAGGCCAAATATGTAAAAGCAAATGTCCTTTACCTTATATCCATTTACAATTTTCATCTACTTGAAGAAAACCTTTGCAATATATGTAGATTAGGGTGGTCCTTGACATCAAATGAGAGATTTTTTTCAGTCTCACCCCTCAATCGGC
>NW_016196071.1:0-2958 GCF_001687245.7 Rhagoletis zephyria | reverse complement strand
TTTAAAGTTTAAGTTGATATTCACGATACTTACTCAGTACTTGCCAAAAAGTATCGAGTCCTCGATATTACTCGATATTTTGTACTCGTTCTATCACTAGTCGCACCCTAAAAAGAAATTTTGAGCCTGCCAACTACATAGTTGGTAACGAATTCAAACCCTGTAGCATGAATACTTTTACTTCATTTATTTTTGTTTTTATCTTTAACTTCTATTTCTGAATCTTTAAAACAAAACTGGATAAGTAACTTTGTTAAGACATGCATATACCAAAAATTATGCATCTTTGGAGGTATCGGCTATTGCATTGCATTGCCTAACATTCCGTTTTATCATTGGGATGTGGCTACACACACACACGTACATATATGCACGTATATATTTTCCACAATGCACTTTATTGATTTAATTGAAATGAAAAGTTGCCCCTTTGGCCATTGTTTGTTCCATCAAACAATGTTACAGAAAGTATGCCACAGGCATTTTCGGTCAATGCCCATTATTTTGTGCAACTGACACGCACACTATGCAAAATATGCATGCATGCAATGCAACACTTGTAAATGTGTGTAAAAATGTGATAACTTCTAATCGCTGAGCGCTGGGGAAAAATGGCTCTGCTAATGCCAGTCAGTGGATGTGTCTTGCCACATTTCATATTTGAATGAATTATGAAAGGGTAGTAGAATTTAAATGAAGTGGACTAGGGCCCTATCTCGCATTTATAGTCCGATTAAGTAGATTATAGTAGTGTTACAGATAGTGAGAGGAAATAATAATCAAAATAATTATTGCGCTTTGATTCGCTGCCGAGCCCAAAATAGCACCTGTTGGTAACAGTTTTATGTACCTCGTTTGATCTTGAAGCTGACAATATTGGTCGTGTTTTTGCCGGATTCCATATAGACAAATTCCTTCACTGCTTTAAAGTTTTAACTACCAATAGTGACATGTGTCCCAAAAATCCAAAAATTTGTATGTGCTATCAGGAGATACTTCGCCTTGTCCTCGTCCACCGCAAGACCAATGTTCTTCGCTTTGCCTAACTGGCAAATGCTGCACCGGCGTCCGCGGGTCTCAGGCCGGCAATGTCAATGTCATTTACAAACGCCAGCAGCACTGTGATTTTACTGCATATCTTAAATCTTACTTAAGAAATTTATAAACTAGCAGCATATAAATCAAATGACTTGAAAAATTAATATTTGAAAATGATACTAGAAATAAAAATAACTAAAAATTAGTTATGTACTCTTAAAAGTTTGTAATTTCCACTTTAAGAAAAATCTTTTTATAAAAGGTTACCTTTTCAATTTACATGCATGTATAAATACAAATATGTATATACCAATATCTTTACCTACTTTTAATGGCTGCTAGGATTTCACTTTGCTAACAGTTATGTAAGTGTCCTCACAAAAGCTATAATCTTTCAATTCTCTTAGATGTACCACAGGAAATAACAAACAGTGCCCGCAGAGATTATATTCTTTCATATTATTGCACTGTGCGACAAAAACAAAAAAATTCGAAATACACGAAAGAATCGTTATACTCACGAAACTATGGGCCAAATATAGTAAAACTGCGTTTTTAGTTTTTCACTTTGACGTCAGGATTTGTTTTCAAAGGACTTTGATTAAAAGATGATTTTAAAGATATGATTAATTCAAAAATTTATTTTAAAAAAATCAGTGCAATGTGGAATAACGATATGTTACTAAATGGGAGAGAAAATTCTGTAAAATTAAAAAAAATAAAGTTTCTTTTGTTTACAAGGACGAGTAGGTATTGAAAATACGCTTTTCATAAATTTTATCTTTTTAAGTTAATACACTTTTCGGGACGAAATTAGAAATATATTAGTCCTCAAACAATAATTAAAGAAAAAAAACATATTGCAAATTTTCAAGGATATTTAAGGACAAAATGTGTACAGGACATTTTCCATACCCATTCGTCCTTATGCACCAAAAAATTTATTCTGTTATAATTCTACAGAATTTTTTCTTTTATATGATACCCTTATTGTTATGCACTGAATTTTTTTAAATAATTTTTTGAAATAACCATATTTTTTAAATTTCAAAGACCTTTCAAAAAAGATCCTTACTTCAGAGAGAAAAACTAAGTAGGCAGTTTTACTATAATTTAGCCATGATTTCGCAAATATGTTCATTTTTTTGTGTGTAAAATTTACTGTCGCACGGTGATGTAGCTATAAATAAATATCTAAGGTATTTTTATGTTTGCTTTTACATAAATTCAATAAAGCTACAAAATCCACTAAAAATTTCAGCGCTATTTATTGTTTGGCCACCACCTTAGCAGTAAAAACGATATCGTCATACACATAAGTATATGTGTACACACTAGGGTGGTCCAAAAATGCACATGACAAAGTAAAGTCGGAATTTTAATGCCGATGGATTATTCTATACCGAAAAAATTATAGCCCTGTTTTTTTTTTATTGTACTAATTTTTTATAGTAGCGATTTTTTATGGGTTCCCCCATTGCATTTTTGATGTTTTTGAAGGCACCATAAAAAATAGTTAGTTACTATTGACAGTCTCCTGTAGAGAAACAAAGTCTTTCGATCGAAAAACATTGACTTTCACGAATATTTCTACGAAAACTTGTTGTTTCCCCATATAAAGTACATGAAAACTTTTGACCGCTTTGAGCGACCTCTAAATAATTTTTTATTTCCAAATAAAAAAAAGGCTGTAATTTTTTTGGGTATAGAACAATTCTAGGTGATCAAAGCATTAAAAATCCGATTTTACTTTTTTTACCACCCTAGTACACACACATATTAAAGCAAATATATGCGCATTGCCAGTAGCTATCATCCAGCGTTCAATTTACGCTCATTCGCTTTCTTTCTATTCAAGTGAGCCTATTATCTTTTGCTTTTTCCGCGCTATGCTACTTATTCGCATTTTTATTGCACTTT
>NW_016196070.1:0-2958 GCF_001687245.7 Rhagoletis zephyria | reverse complement strand
CTTTTATCGGCGGAGACTAAGATGAGAGAGCATAGTTTATTAGAGGTTTAAACCACCCTTCGCCACATGCCAGAGATTTCGAAGTTTGATTCTTGGCATGGGAGTCTTAATTTTGTTTGGGCCTTTGAAGAGATAAAGCTCCGTTCGGACCCTTGGTCAATCAGGGCTCTTAATTTAAAGAGATCACCTCTGTGTTCTACAGACACCATAGTAGTTGGGAGCAGTACCTTGTTATCGTTTTCCGAATAAAAAGACTGTACTTGTGTTGTGCTCGAACACGATGGTTGTCCATTAAGGGCTTCCGACTGACTGATGGCTTGTAAGTTGGGACTGTTGGATAGTGTGGTTGTATGTTGCGAAGTCGTTCTGTGGATTCGATCATCATTTTTATTTGGGGTAGATGCTATACTATAGTGGAGTGTTGAATGGTGTCGCTTTTGGCAATGAAGGCAGGTGTTAGTGCTGCTACAATCTTTTATTAAGTGTGTCTGAGAAAGGCAATTTTCGCACAGACTTTTATCTTTCACAAACTTTGTGCGATCTGGGATAGACAATTTTTTGTATTTGTAGCAGTTATTCAGCATATGCGTAGGGTGTTAATTTAAAGAGATCACCTCTGTGTTCTACAGACACAATAGCCGTTGGGAGCAGTACCTTGTTATCGTTTTCCGAATAAAAGGACTGTACTTGTGTTGTGCTCGAACACGATGCCGGTTCATTAAGGGCCTCCGACTGACTGGTGGCTTGTGAGTTGGGACCGTTAGACAGTGTGGTTGTATGTTCCGAAGTCGTTCTATGGATTCGATCATCATTTTTATTTGGGGTAGATGCTACACTATAGTGAAGTGTTGAATGGTGCCGCTTTTGGCAATGAAGGCAGGTGTTAGTGCTGCTACAATCTTTTATTAAGTGTGTCTGAGAAAGGCAATTTTCGCACAGACTTTTATCTTTCACAAACTTTGTGCGATCTGGGATAGACAATTTTTTGTATTTGTAGCAGTTATTCAGCGTATGCGTAGGGTGTTTGCACATAACACAACTGTAAATTTTGCGCTGCTCTGTCATATGGGAGTTGATATGCGTTAGAGATCTGTTATGAGAGTTTTGGGATTGACTGGGTTTCGAAAAGGATCTATTTTGTAAAACCGGCTGTCTTGAGAATGAGGTATTTGGGGGATTTTGTCGGGGCTTGGCTGGTCGCCATTGATCCACACTTTCCACCACTTCATACCGGGTTGTGATTAACTGGTTCATTTGCGACCACTTTGGAAGGTCTTTACGTGAACTAAGAGATTGTTCCCACAATGCCACGGTATTTTCGGGGAGTTTGGATGTCACCAAATATATTAAAATAGGATGCCAACACTCAATGGAAATTCGTTGAGTTGCCAGGACTTGCAGGCAGTTGTTCACTGTGGATTGCAATCTTTGAATTTCTTCGCTACTCTCAATTGGGATTGTTTTAAGGTTCACTAAAATTCTTATTTCATTTTCAACCAATACTCGTTTATTCTCATATACGGACCTTAAAGCTTCCCACGCAAGTTTAAAATTATCGTCACTCAATGGGAATTGTTTTACAATCCGGCCGGCTTTTCCTTGCGTTTTGTACCGGAGGTGGTACAATTTTTGTGCTTTAGTGAGTTTTGGTTGGTTTATGTAGACCGCAGTGAATATGTCACGGAAAGATGGCCATTGTTCATAACCCCCATAAAATGTTTCAGTATCGCAAGGAGGGACCTTCAAGCCTAAGCCTAATTGCTCTTGGGGTTGTAACATACTTGGGGCAGGCGTGGGGTTGCTTGCTTGGTTGAGAAGCATGAGTTGATCACCGATCTGCCCGATCTTATAAGCGGAGGCTTTGAAATCCTCGGGAAGTTCATGCTCTTCAGTCTCTATTATTACATCATACGCATTTTGAACCCGATTCCAAAAATGATCTATATTCTTGTCCTTGATTTTTAATGCAGACTCAGTATTATCTTGGATCTGAGTCGTACTGAATCGGGTACAGTAGTCCATTAGATTATCTGTCTCCGAGATAAATTTAGGGGCAGCGACTGACTGTTTTGGCTTCTTATTGGACCTTCCACCTGCACGCGTACCGCGTTGAGATACGGTGGAAGTTCCTCACTCATTTTTGGACTATAAGATTTATTATAACTATGAGGTGCGGTAAGCATTAACGAGATAACTTTAATTTATGTATGAGGCGAAGATTAAAGAAAAAAAATTTATATTGCCGATCTTAATTAAAGATTCTTGTATCTGAGCGAAAAGGGAAGCTTTCGAGGTCTATATATGAATATATTTTTATTAATTTTTCTTATTTCCGATGGGGTATTTCGCAGATTAAAAAATTTAGTTTGTAAACCGCAATTTTGTTTTGGGGTGTGACGCGAGACACAACGAAAAAAGTTTGCCCTTTTAGTATTAAAGGTTTATAAATATTTTGAACCGTTCGGAGAAATTATATGGTATTTACCAAGTTTTCGAGAAGCTAGAGGTTCGCCTTGTATTACTATATCCGCTTGGTGATTATGAGGTAGCGCGTTTGGGTGTGAGCACCACAAAAAAGGGTTTATTGGCCCTGACAATGTTTATCACCGAGCTGCCCTAATGTAATATACGTATGATTGTGTGTACCAGACTAATGGTATGTATGTAAATATGTATATAAAATTATGTACATGTATGGGTATGTGTGATGTTTAATAGGGAAGGGGTTAGTATGTTCTAATAATATTCTCAAAGGAAAATTCTCCAAGCATTTATTTAATTGTACTTTATATATTTTATGTTGAGCCTTCTGCGTGAAGCAGATTCACATTTATTTATGTGGGAATGGGTTTTATCAAATTTTTTCCAAGCGGGTAATCACATAAAGATGCACTGTGCGTATACATATATATTTATTTATTTCAGTCTAAAAAGTACAAACTTTCTTACAGACTAGTT
>NW_016196069.1:0-2959 GCF_001687245.7 Rhagoletis zephyria | reverse complement strand
AGCAAAATGCAAAACCGCGTATGTGAAGTTGTAGAAATTATTTTCTACAGCGTAAAAATACTCATTTTTCAAAATCGTTCTCTTTTTTATAAAGCGATCGCATTTCTGGCTAGTATACTTCAGGACGAATGGATTAGGATTGAGCCAAGAGCTAGTGTGAGCAAATCCAATTTTTGGCAGCTAATGCCATTTACGCAGGTTTGCCACATATACGCTCATACAATATCTTGTTTACTTTTTATAAAAATTTCATTTAGCGTTAATCACTCGTTAGTCAGCTAAATCTTTCTTCAACCTTGACCTAAATTAGCCCACAAATTGAAAGTTCAACTTTTCCAAATATGCAATGTCTAAGCGAAACCTAATTTGCGGCAATAATTAACGTCAAGTAAGTGTTAATAGCTCACAGCTACTAAAATTTTGCTTACTATATAAAATTGCGTTAATCAAAATTTTTTTTATATACAATATTTAATTCGCTCGAAGCCCTCGATTAGCGCAATTAATCACGCTTACAGGCAAATGATCAAATATGCCGTGTTTTGAAATTTACATAAGCAAATTATGTAAATTTTTTTAATTTTTTAACAAAATAATAAAACTAGTTTTTTAACAAGTTTAACATAACACTGCTTGTGATGCTTCTACAAACATAAGTGCATATTTACATATGTTTTTTTTTATCCTAATAAATTTGTTTTAGCTTTCAAAAAGTAAGTAGGCAAAATTTGTCTTTAACCCAATAGAAAATTGGTAAATGCTTCTTGAATAAGCCAGCTGAAAATTTGTAATTGCTTCCTGCGTGTACAAGTGAACATTTCTCAACTAGTTAAGAAATATTTCAGAGCCATTTCAGGATTAGCTAATGATTAGTTTAGGACCATTGCGGTATAAGGTACGGGTTCACTTCGTTACCTTTAATGAAAAAGTTGTGTAATCTACCCGGCAAAATTAATAAAATTAAATGAAATAAATTTTGAATTTCGAAACTCACCTATTTAAGTATGTATATGTGACCGAATCGCCGATGCTTTCCCAATCTGTACACATATGGTTGCATATCCAATTTCATGAATACTTCGTACTAACACCTTTTTTATGTGACTTATGGACTCCGAAGCTACAGATAACTTGTGTTTGACAGTGATAGCCTAGTAGCGCTGCAGCCGTGAAAAGGTTCCCAGGCCCATCATAACACTTGGCCTTAAAAAGGCAAATTATTCCATTCGTTTTCCAGTGTGAAAGTTTATGTGCGATATAAAATAAGTTTTTAAAAATTAAATAAATTAAAAAAATCGGTATCTTTTTAAGCCATAAAATCTAAAAATTAAAATGAAATTCAATTAAGAAAGCAAGATTAAATAGATTTTTAAAAATTAATTGAATTTAAAAAAATATATATATTCCTTTTTAAATAATATATGTAATATAAAAAAAAAATATTTNAACAATGAATCCAAAAAGTTACATAAAAAAAAAATAAATTAAAATAAGCTTCTAAAAAGTATAATAAAGAAACATACATATAAATAAAAATAAAAAAAGTTAATTATACAAAAATATTTCGCTGCCCCACAACTCAAACCTCGAATCCCTAGAGTCGATCGCCAGTTCTTTGCTTACTCGGCTATCACGACTGTTTGAGCATCGAAAGCAAAAATTATGTATTTTTTTTGAAATTTTTAAGATTGAGCTACCATTGTGATTTAAAAAAAATAAAAAAATTTTTGAGATGGCATATTTTCAAAAACTAATTTTTTGTTTCAAAAAAATTTGTGAGTGAAAGATCTATCAAGAAAAAAATTTAGAAAATATTTTTTTTCATAGAGAATTTTGATGTGTCTATGTGTGATTTTTTTCAAATTTTTTACTCGCCCCGTTCTCGAGATATTTGGAAAACTATTAAATCGATTTGATTTTGTTTTTTTTTCTGCAAATTTTTTCAAAATATATTAATCAAGCTCAAATTTCATATTTATTTACTATTTATGTTTATTCGTCAAAGTTTTAAAGTACTACCTCCATATCTGGATATGTAGTACTCTGGACACTATTTAACAGATTTTCACCTTCTTCTCCGATCTTAAGATCATCTGATTGCGGCCTTATTTTCTGCTAGAGCCTTCAAGTTGCATTCCAGCCTACCAGCATCTCAAGCTCATTTCGCACATCTTTCTACTTCTATTTTCTTGGTCTTCTTAAAAAAAAAAAAATGCCCTCTGGATTCCTTTTTGCAATATAAAGCTTCAAGCTACACAACTATTTCAAGAATCTTGTCATCAGTAACAACATATTTCCTTATGCAATAAATCAATTCACCCATTAGACGTACGTACATATATATTCATAAAAAATATTTACTAAGAAAATATAAACAAGTCCCCATAGAAATAAATGTCATGATACGAAGTTGTTCTTTTAGAGGTGTCCTCATCATGACAAATAACCCACACAGAATGTTTTAACGCCGCAAGCAACGCCCTGCTTAGGCTCTTTTAGCTGTCTTGTTGTTGTCTTTGGTGCAATGTGTGATCATTTGTAGCATACAAGCTCGAATATTTGCTGTAAGGTATTTTACACGGCCATCACTGCATCAGCTCCACGACGCCGACAATACGAGCGCCACGGGCAAACACACTCGTACAAACCTAAGAGGAGCTACAGGCCTAACACTACAAATGTAGCCGTAGGCAAGGAAGACAATAGCAGCCACAACAACAAGAACCACTACATAGTAACAAATGCAAGTTAACAACGACAACAATAACAATAACATAATCAATTGCAACAACATTTCAACTGCAGCAACCAGAGCAAAGCCTTATTATTATACTGCTGTAGTGAAGTGGAGTAATCAACACAAAAGCATCGCATAAATGCCAGTTGTAAAGCATGAATGTGGCGTAAAGCATGCGCTTAAAGCTGCGACATATGTATCTATAAATATATATATATATAT
>NW_016196068.1:0-2959 GCF_001687245.7 Rhagoletis zephyria | reverse complement strand
ACAGGCTTTCTTACTGACCACTGTAGGATAATGAAACACTTGTCAAACAGAGGAGTTGTCAACTCTGACCAGTCCAGGTTGTGTAACGAAGAACAGGAAACAGCAGAGCACATTATGTGGCACTGTGAAGGCCTTATCGGGACCAGACTTCGCTTTCTAGGATCACCGTACCTAGAAGCACACGACCTAAATGTCACTCAGTCAAGGACCTCGCGAGGTTTCTTAACAGTACGCGGATCAAAGATGGCCTGTAGTTGAAAAGAGGTTTGTTACAATAGATCGTTTCAGTCGCGGTAACTAGGTGACCTGCTCCCTCCTCTAAATCTAATCTAATCTAATCTAGGGTGAACCCAAAACACAATATATCCGAATGCGGTTTTGTCCCGTCCGAAAAATATTGGCTCAGTGGTCGGCACCACCATCAGTCAATAGCTACGTGTCAATAAACAAACCGCAAGACGGAATTTTCTTCCTACACCAGCGGAACCCGATTATGAACAATTTGCTGCTGCGTTTACAGGCCACGGGCTGTTAAGAAATTGGGTGCGTCACTCACCTACCTCTCAGTGTAATAGGTAAACACTCTCAGCTGTTAGCTGACGTTTGTGGCTAAATAAAAGCGGACTCAACGAAGCATGTTCTCTTAAATTGCTGATGAGACCGGAGGTTTTCTCCAAACCTTAGCTATCGACTGCCGCGTATTTGAAGCTGAACTTACAGCCATGAAGCAGGTCGCTATTTAGCTCAGTTCTAAAAAGATCTGCAACTACGTCAAAAAAATGAACAACTCGGGTGCGAGGTAATATATATATTTAGGGTAACTTATATGCTGAAGAATTTGCAAGGCACTTGCTTAGCCTGCAATCCTTGGTTTTACACAGATTTTTTCAAATTATCTAATCAAGGATGGGTTGTTGAACTAATGATCGGAGTAACATGACAAATCTATTCCAAGCTCGATTCCAATAGAACGCAGGCTTATCCATAATTGGAACGATTTTTTCATTATTGATTGATGCAGGAACCCAACCAGGCTCTAACCGAATAATAGTACGCATCGGAATATTGCAACTAGGTCAGAAATGAAGAAGGAAAGTAAAATAGCTAGAGAGTAGAATTATCAAAGAAGATAAAAAGCAAGCAGTTGCGTCTAAATAATGCAGACAATTTATTTCACTCCAGCCAAGGTGAAAACATACATACGAATTTTTTAACCATGTATCTTTGTAAAAGGGTAATGGTGAAAATATTGGGGCCAACGTCAGTGTTAAATGATTGTTTGAAAAATAAATAGCCCATAGATCTCAGTAGCGAATTTGTCTTTTAATGAACTTTATCTAAATGCATAGACAGACGATTGCGTTTAGTAATTTGGAATTATTTCGGCAATAAACTGCAGTTGATTCATATTAATTTCTACAGCTAATCCTCAAAATTAATGCGGATCATCGAAATTTTCGATGGCAACACTGACCAAAATGGTAACCTTTGTCTACTTTAAAATTAAGCAATCAAAGCAAGCGAGTTGGTGTCGCTGGTAGCCGAGTGGCAAGAGCTGCGTTAAAAAAATCTTTTGCATTATTTTATTACTCTTCATTTTATTTGGCACCGATTTGAATTTTTATGCGCTTAACTATGTCCATCTTCTTCGGTATCCGTCGTCCACGCGAACAGGGCCATAGATTTTGCGTAGAATAGCTCTCGAGAAAGCTCCCAAAGCCTTCTTAGTTTTGTTAGATAGCGCCCATGTTTCTACGCCATACGGACGGACGTGATGAAAGATTTGTAAAGAGTGATTCTCTTTTGTCGTGAGAGGGCTCTGATTTTCAATTGCCTACCAAGCCCAAAGTAGCACCTGTTGGCAAGAGTTATTCTTCGCTATATATCCATACTACTGTTCGTCCGATAGGCGAAGACTTTCTATGTATTTCCCGGAGGTACTGTGTCTTGTCCTCGTTCAACGCTAAATAAACAATTGGCTATTATTATAGGGCATCTGCTGCAGAGAAGCAGAGTTTTCCGATCGAAAAATATTGTTTTTAAAAATTCTATACCATTTCTCGTTTTCGGTGGCCGCTGTGGTGTTGTGGTAAGCAGTGCGCGCTTCAAGCCCAGGTCAAATCAACATCGCAAAAAATATAGAAGAAAAGCTTTTTGCTCAAAAGCTGTCAGTTTTCAATACAGCTTCTCTGAAAATACACTTCGCCGTTCGGAGTCGGCGTGAAACCGTAGGCCCCTCCTCCTTCTGTGACAACATCAAGGCGCACGCAACAAATCGAAGGGGAATCTAGACCAAACACTAACGTATGGGTATGCGTCGAACTATTATTATACCATTTCTACGAAAAGCTGTTTTTTCCCATATAAGTTACATGGAAAATTTTGAGCGCTTTGAGCGACCTCTGAATTTTTTTTTACATGTATTTTTGGACCACCCTAAAGAATNTTAATGCTTTTTGAAAGCTTTTCTCAATAATTTTCGACGCCAGTATAGAAACCGAAAATCTTGCACAACTGATACTGATAACTGGCACGACCTTTTTCATGCTGGATGGAAAACATTTTTGAAACAATTTAATTTTCGACCAACCCTAATATATGTTCAATGTATGTAGATATATTTAGTTATTGTTGCTTGCCCTTTTTATTGGGTCACATAACCGTTGAATTTCTTACAGACGAGACACATGCACTTTTATCTCACTGTCTGGAAGTTAGAGTTGATTGGCATAGAAGAATTTTGGTTAAAGTACTACTGAAGAGTTTTAAAAATTAGTTGCACCTAAAGTTTCAAACTTCTTTTTTAATTAACAATATATGTAAGTATTAGGGTACTACTACGACAAATCTATGTAGGTTCTTCAAATAAAAGCATTCATCTGTATTTAAAATTTTTTTAGTAGAAAATCTTGAAGTTGCATAAGACTTTCGTGATTTTTAAAGAATACCATATGCTCGT
>NW_016196067.1:0-2959 GCF_001687245.7 Rhagoletis zephyria | reverse complement strand
GAGGTGCAAAGAAACGAACATTTAAAAAATCTTTGTATCGCAATTGCATACGAAAGAATAAGTTGCTAAGGCGTAAAATGTAAAAAAAAAAAACGAAAATTCAATGAAATTAAAAAAATATATAAATTATAAACGAAAAAAGGAAAAAGTATAATGAGTTTCTAAATACTAAAAAATGTATTTCCTTTTTAATAATAAAATCTTAAAAGTAAAAGAAAATAAAAAAAGTAGTTAAAAGAAAAACAAAATAATAGTAAGTCCATAAAAACACATTGAAATAAAATAAGTTAAATATAATGAGTAAAGGAATATGAAGTTAAAAGAATAAAAAAAAAATATTTAGAAAATAAAGAAAGTAAAATAAGTTCCTAAATATTATATAAAGTTTAAAAAATATTTTGCTCTTAAAAATAACAAAATCGAAAAATTAAATGAAAGTTTTATTAAAAAAAGAAAAAAGGTAGTTATTTAAAAAAAAATGTTACGAAATAAAAAAAATTATTTAAACAGTAAACAAAAATTAAATGAAAAAAAGAAAAAATAATAATTAAAACAAAAGAAAAAAGTCAAATAATATCCTTAATATTAAATGAAATTAAAAAAGACTTTTCTTTTCAGAACAATAAATCTAAAAGTAAAAAGAGAATTAAATTAAATACAGGAAAAAATGAATAAATTAAAAGAGACAAAATTATAAAAGCTACTAAAAATTAAATGTTATTTGAAAAAATATATTTTCTTTTAAAGCCAATAAAATCTGAAAATTACTAGTAAATTAAATCGAAGATTAAATTAAAATAAGTTCCTGAATATTAAATGAAATTTTAAAATCTTTTTCTTTTTAAAACAATAAATTCTAAAAATTAAAAGAAAATTGAATAAAACGATAAATTTAAAAAGGTATTAGTAAAATAAGTTAATAAAAATTAAGTGGGATCTCAAAAAAAAACTTAATATAAAGAGTAAACTTAAAACTTAAACTTAATATAAAGTTCCTAAATATTACATAACGTTTAAAAAAATTTTTCCTTAAAAAAATAAAATCTAAAAAAATAAAAAATTAATTAAAAAAATAAAAAGCAAATAATTTAAAAGAGAAAAGATAAAATAAGTTTGTAAAAATCATACGAGAATAAAAAAAAGTAAATAAAATTTAAACAGTAAAGGATATTTAAATTAAAAGCAAGTTCATAAATATTAAATGAAATCTAAAATTTTTTGTTTTCTTTTTAAACTGATAAAATTTAAAAATGAAAAAATAAAACAAAAAAATAAATTTAAAAGAGAAAAAGTTAAATAAGTTCTTTAAAATTAAATGATATCAAAAAGATATATTAAGAGTAAAGGTAAAGTAAAATTAAATCAAAAACAAGTTCTTAATATCAAATGAAAAGAAATATTTTTTTCTTTTTTAACAATAAAATTTAAAAATGAAAATAAACTTAAGCCAAGAAAATAAAAAAGAAATAAATTTAAAAAAAATTAATTTTTCTTTTTACAACAACAAAATCTAGACATTGAAGAAGCTTACATTCGAAATGAAAATTAATAAAAGGAAAATAAAGACAAGTTTCTTAAAATTAGATGAAATTAAAAAGATATATATATTTTTTTTAACCTATAGAATCTAAAAGTTAAAAAAAAATAATAATTAAAAAAAGAAAAAAATAAATAAAGTATGTTTTAAAAAATTAAATGAAATAAAAAAATACATTATTGCCTTTTTAAAACCTAATATAAATACTAATAGAAAATTCGATAAAAAGTTAAATTAAAAATTAGAAAAATCTGCTGCTTTCTCTCAAATGATCTTTTCATCAAGAAAGTTGGCAAGGAAGCTTTTTTTGTAATATTTAGTTACCAGAATAAGCCTAGTTTTTCAAACTATCTTGCCTACTGTCTTTCAATTGTCTTAAAAAGTCTTGCAACTATCTTAAGCAGAATTTCACA
Source organism: Rhagoletis zephyria (assembly GCF_001687245.7). Lineage (NCBI taxonomy): Eukaryota > Metazoa > Arthropoda > Insecta > Diptera > Tephritidae > Rhagoletis > Rhagoletis zephyria. The sequence goes on along the minus strand of NW_016196067.1, from coordinate 1,009 downwards.
GTTAAACTCTTCCTAAGCAGTTTTCTTTTCGTTAGCTATAGACGCACTCACGACGACGAATTTCACTAAACAAGGGCCCTATAAAATACTGCTCTAACGTTTAACCAATTATCTCCAGGACTAAGTCCTCGTACTGAGCCCTGTCATGGTAGATATTTTACGAAACGCTGAATAATACGATTAGTACCTATTATAAAGATTTATAGCGAGTTCGATTTCAGCAGACCAAGCTTGAGAGCTCCTGAGTTTATTGAGTATCATTTCAACTGTAATTGATTCGGCAAAAAATACTCATTGTAACTTGCTCAAGTTAAAATAACCTTAATCTCTAATGAGCTTTTCCTTAAGCGCTGCATTTTTTCTATTGTTAGATCCCTGTTTTTTTTTTGAAGTTATTATACTTCCTAAAAGCGTCCAAACCCAGCCAAAAAGTAACGGCCAAACTTATCTAAAGTTTGCTCTGCACTTGAAATATTTTTGGAATTTGTTTTTGTTTTTCTCAAATTACATCAATAAAGCTAAAATGAATACTACCAAAAAATTATATAGCGCCAAAAGTTCTCTTTGCATAGAAATAAATATTATAGTTATATGGGAATATAATTACAATTAAGATCTACGGGTTTGAATTATGAAAAATTAAGCGATTAAGTAGAGCATAATAATCNTCCCATAAAACTCGGATTTAATGCATACTAGCATTTATCCCCATTAAGAGTGTAAATATGCATAAAAAAAAATTTAATTAAACGCGCACAATTAACCTTGCCTGCTGAGTAAACTGCTCCATTAAATAGTACGGCAGCGGAATCAACCTGTAGGATTAGTTTTGTGCGCAGACAAGCTGAAATTTATTATGCAATTGCCAATAAGTATTTACCTTCGAGTAGTAACCCAGCAAGCACCTGCACATTTCCATTACCCAAGGGTATAAATATTTCAGAGTTAAACTATTCAAAATTTATAGCTTGACATTCTTGTTATGTAATAAATAAATGGTATTAAATGA
>NW_016196066.1:0-2959 GCF_001687245.7 Rhagoletis zephyria | reverse complement strand
CAGCAACTTCATTAGTTGCGGGCAATACGTTGGACTTTTAGTGCTAAGTTTATCAGCTGTGATGATGGTTTTGTGTCGCAGATAGCATATTTTCCATCACTGGTTTCAATGTGCGTTGTTCACATAAAAAAGTTCTTGCATTTTTACCATAATCAGATCATAGCACGGTTAATAGCTCAATGCTGATCAATTTCGGTATAAGTGTTGCCAATGAATAAATTTAAAAACATTTTATATATTTTTTCGCTGCCGGCGAAAATTATCTACTTCAATATTGAAATTGTCCTTTAATTTCTTTAATATAGTTGGTAAGTGAGTACCATTGGTCCACAAAATCCAACATAGATTATTTGATATTAAATTACGTTAAATGTCTAAGTGTTTTAAATAAACTTCTTGATCGGCACGCATTTGAATTGCAATATTTCGGTAATTTAAAAGAAACGTGCAAAATATTGAAAAAAAAAAACATTCATGAAAAATAAATTTTTCTAGAATGTATATTTTCAGAGAAATTTTTCCCATTTTCTCGCCATAAAAAGTTTACTTGTGTGAAAACAAACACAATAAAAACAAGTAAGAAAGTCTAAGTTCGGGCGGTGCCGAACATTAAATACCCGGCGCAAGTATTAAATATATGTTTCTTCACCTTTCCGAAACCTACCGCTAGATGGTAAGCCGGGGTGTATCAATTTTGAGTAAATTGGCGTCCTTCAATTTCGAAATATTGAAGTTTCAAGCATTTCTGAAATTTACCGTTATATGAAAAGCGGCTGTAATTTTAGTCCGATTTCAATAATTTTCAACGCTTTGCTTTTATGTGGCAAGCACAATAACCACACCGAGTTTGATACAAATTGGTAGAACGGTTACCGATATACATATATGTGATCCTAAGTGGGCGGTGCCCCGCCCATTTTCCAAAATTGTACCATAAAAGTATTTCTTGGTAAAGAATTTTTGCAAGCATCAATCTTGAATAAATTAGCTTTAATAATTACTGATTTATCGAAGATTTCGTATTTCTCTTAAATACCGTTATATGAGATGTGGGCGTGGTTATTGTCTGAATTAAAAGATTTTCGGCCATTTGGTATGGTGTACCAAGGCCAACAACTGTGCCAAGTTTGGAAGAAATTGGTGCAGCGGTTACCAAGATATACACATGTAACCATAAGTGGGCGTGGCTAATAATAATATAATATTCTTATTTTTCGTCTAAAAATTGCTGTAAATATCAATTTTAAGTGAATNTCCATTCCATCAATACCAACCTACCTTGGATTAAGGAAAACCTACATACCAAATTTCGTTGAGATATCTCAATTTTTGCTCGAGTTATCGTGTACACGGACGGACGGACAGACGGACAGACGGACGGACAGACAGACATGGCTTAATCGATTTCTTTTTTCATCCTGATCATTTATGTATACATTTGTCTATATCTATCTCGATTCGTTTTGGCTGTTACAAACAACCGTTATGTGAACAAAATTAATATACCCTTGTGCACAAGTGCGCTCGGGTATAAAAATACAGCTCAACTTAACCCAGTGGGAAAAAGAAAAGTATAGTAATCGAAAAAATAATCGGTAAAACAGACGTTTTCACATTCGAAAATGCATTATTTTTCCCGCATCGATGTACTAGGAAAAAAGGGACATTCATTTTTGCATTACCAGTAATGCAGTAAATTTGAGGTAGCTAGGACTTATCGTTGATTCTTGTAATTTTTTTAATGGTGCTACGAATTTTTTCCATACAAAGTCTGTTCTAAAATCTTTTATATAGAAAAAAATGTGGAACACCGTCAACAAAAGATTTAAAAAAAATAAATAAACTTGCACTACACTATACTAAATTTTTAAATAAAAGAAATGCAGAGTTTTCATAATTTTTGAATAAAATATGAAATTTGGATTTAAATGATGTTTATAAGTAATCAGCTATACTTTCATAAAAAAATAATAAGTTAAAATGTCGCGTCCCAGTTCATATTTCGGTCACTGTAAATTTACACAAAATAAATATCATTGAAATCGGCCCAGTATTTTAAGACTTTTCGGATTACAGAAAATTCTTTTAATTTTATATACTTAACACAGTCCGGCATGAAAATTTTCTCCTAGATAAGGATAGCAGTTTCTAATTGATTTTGGGTCGCCAAATTTGTAAAATTGAAGCTTATATGTAAGTACATATACTCGAATTTTAATAAAATACGGCTAATAGCGAAATCGACTAAAAATGGCTAACTTTTTGCAAAACGGCTAACAAATCGGCTGCCGGCTAAATGGAATTTTCTCCGGGGTTTTTGCTATCGCAACCGGCTAAATCTTGCCGGAAAACGGCTAAAGTTTCAACACTGTAGGTGACAGCCCTGTTAAAAATTCTCAAAAAGTGTATTCAAATTCTTTTCATTCGCCAACGCGTTGTAATGTTTTGTGGCTGTGACCGAGTCGTTAGATCTGGGTACTACGAGGACGTCGGCCAAACATTTATGGCGGTTACTTTTCTTGCGAAAGATGTTGCTTTCCCAGTGCCATCTACGCACAAATACTAAGTATAGGGAAATGAAGATGAAACATTTTTTGTAGAAAATAATGCAAAAATATTTTTATTATTTTGTATTTAATTTAATAAATTTTTAGTCAGGTGGAAACCCTATCCAAAGTTTGTATTTTTTACCTAGTGCCGTGGAGCTGGCCTTCATAATATTCTTTCAATCATTAAATTTGATGGAAAATTATGGAATAGATTTACGTATATAGATTTTCATTACATAATCTACTTCGTTTATTTAACGCAACTCTATGATGTATGGTAAATAAATAAAAACACATACATATAAGCTTAAATTCTTAAAACGGAGATTGCCAATTATTTGTGAACGAAATATGCACAAAAGCCTGTCAAATTTGTCCTCACTTGCAATTTGATATGCTAAATCGATTAT
>NW_016196065.1:0-2959 GCF_001687245.7 Rhagoletis zephyria | reverse complement strand
TTTTTCCCCCATATAAAATACATGGAAAACTTTGAGCACTTTGAGCACTCCCTATTTCTTTTTTTTCAAAATAAAAAAATAGGGGTATATTTTTTTCGATATAGAACAATCCTAGGGGGTGGCGGCATTAAAAATCCGACCTTATTTTTTTACATACATTTTTGGACCACTTTAATGCATATGATATATGTATGTACATACGAAGCCTTCAAGAAAAAAAGGAGACGAAGGGGTAGACCGCAAATTATGTTTCTTATGCCATGGTTTTTTTAGGTCGCCAGTATATCCACATACGAAAGGACCTCGCTAGGTAGAATCCTTTCGGCCGACACCCTATGCATATTACCTGCCACTGCATAACACACAAGCGCCAACATACATACATACACAGAAACAAACCCAAAATTAACTTGCCATAGCGGAGGCGACGGCAATCGAACACCACTAAAAATCTGGCACATGGGCACGGCGATAATGCGTGCATGCAACAGCTTCACCCCTTAATACGGGCAAAGACATTTACACACTTGCGTCGATACCAAAAGATAGATTTTGGATCAACAAAATATCGAGGTTTGAGTGCCAGCTGCGATTTAGGAAGCAACAGCAGCAAAGCAAATATCAGCTGGACGAATCGCATGCGATTTTTGGGATAGGTCAAGGCCCGCCGTACAAGTAGAAACAGGCACGTGAAGAAAGGTGAGAAGAGAGAATTGGGACAGCTTTCCAGCGAGCGGACACTCACTCATGCGGACATACATACATTGCGGCGTGGGCGGCAGCGGCGATCGCCACAGAGCACACCGGGAGCGACCACCACCAACCATCGGATTAGCTGAGCTGGATTTTTTTTTGTTTTACATACGTATATGTACACACATATGTAGGCTTTGCTGTTATTTTCATTGCGATCCCTTTTTTCTTTTTAATTTATCACCGCTTGCTATTTTTTGCTTATCTACAGGTTTTATCACCTAATAACTTTCGTTTGCCAGATTTTATGAATTCTTTTACAGAATTCACTAAGTTTAGTTTGTTTTCGTAAATCAGGTTAGCAGTACATAAATATTTTTTTTTAGTTTGGTAAGAATCCTTCGGCTTACCTCAGCGTAATTTTTCTTTTCACAACTTCTCTTGGTGGATAGGAATATGTTCCACACTCTTTTAGTTTTTCTTTCCCGATTTTTCGTTGCCGATCCGATTGCTCGTTATTATTATTGTTTTTACACAAATTTATTTTTGCTTCTTTGGTTCGCATGATATTTTTCCATTCGTTTGTACTTGGTTTTGACAATTTATTTTGTAAGCTTAAATTTCGTTTATTTTTTTATTTTTCGCGCGAATAAATTTCTTTGCCACCAAAGTGTGACTTGCTCGTCGCCCCCGAACACGAGCAAGTGATCAGTTTAATAAACTGCGCTTAATAACTTCAACCAAGGCGTATTTAACAAGGTGGTGTTGGCCGTATATAAGTAAAACATTACACTAACAAATTATACGCTGATGTCCATACTGTCATTGGGATGAGTTACAACAAACACATTATTTTGACGTACTGGCCTCCACGGCGAAAATCTCAGCTGTCGCCCCAACACCACCTTGTTTAATACACCTTGACTTCAACCGTCAGCTGTCAACTGACAGACGTGTGTAGGTCAAGGCATAACAAGGTAGAAGTGATTTCGACATTTCTCTCTTTCGAACTGCGACTGAAATGTCAACTCTTAACCCTATACTGATCAAAATTTTTTTTTTATATAAATTTTCAATTGTGAGCTGTGCGACTGATTTTAAATACATAATAAAATGAAAAGGAATTGCGAGCGGTGCGTTGTGTTTGTCAAGAGCCTGGACAACAAACTTGTGCGTTATTTTAATCCTTCGAATTGTCAAGTGAAGCGACAACGGTGGGAAAATTGCTGCGATGTTTCATTAGGAGACTCTTCACGTGTGGTCGTGACTTTATTTGTTGTCTATCGCAGCCGAGTATTTCTAAGTGGACGCGTTTGGTCCCAGGTGCAGGATTTATCATACCGAATATGAAAAGAAAATCTCCCTTTCATATACATATGTACATTAGAGTGGTCCAAAATAACAAAGTTGGAATTTTAATGCCGCCACCCCCTATGATTGTTCTTAACCGAAAATAAATATTTAGGGAGTGCTCATAGCGCTCAAAGTTTTCCATGTATTTTATATGGGGAAACAACAAATTTTCGTAAAAATGGTATACAAATCTTGAAAATCATTATTTTTCAATCGTAAAACCGTAGTTCTCTTCAGGAGACTTCAAATATTAATATTCAATTGTTTTTTAACCATTTTTTATGATTAAAGATTTTTTATTGGTCCCCCCATTGCATTTTCTAGGACCTATAAAATATAGTTACCATGAAAAAATTGTTAAAGGAACAATTCGGTATTATTACCGGGAATGTCCTGAAGATAAGAAAACTTTTCCGATTGAAAAATATTGCTTTTCAAGAATTCTACACTATTTCTACGAAAAGTTGTTTTTTCCCCATATAAAATACATTGAAAACTTTGAGCGCTTTGAGCACACCCTAATTTATTATTTTTTTTTCAAAATAAAAAAATAGGGTATATTTTTTTGGTATAGAACAATCCTAGGGGCTGGCGGCTTTAAAAATGCGACCTTATTTTTTTACATACATTTTTGGACCACTTTAATGTACATGGATAGGCCAAATTTCAAATAGTGGTCTGATAAAACCTAAACCAGTATTCCTTGTTGACATAAAGAAACTGTAGGTAATTTTTAATAAATTTAATGGAAACGAAATTTCGAATAGCATAAATTTAATAGCTAAATTATTGAAGTTAAGTTCTGATGTAAATTTANTAGGTAATTTTTAATAAATTTAATGGAAACGAAATTTCGAATAGCATAAATTTAATAGCTAAATTATTGAAGTTAAGTTCTGATGTAAATTTAGAA
>NW_016196064.1:0-2959 GCF_001687245.7 Rhagoletis zephyria | reverse complement strand
TTCTGTCTTTTCTTTAAAACTCTTTATTTTAATAATTTAATTTTACTCGCATAGCTTGTTTGCAGCCGCTTGCAGGTTGTTGAACTGTCAAATTTCGATTATCGATAACTCTACAGCAACTGACGATAGTTGCCATTCGTAATACAAATTTTCTTTCTAGTTGCATTGCCAACTGACAANTCGCTCAGTCTACTCAACTGTCAGTTTCATCCTTGAGAAGGTGTTCGAAAGAGGCGATTTTGCGTTCAACTTTTGCTTACAACTCACGCAGGGTTGCGCGAAAAAAAAGTTTAATGGCTAAATGTTGGCTGGCGACCAACTTTGTTGAAAGCGATTAGTTGAAAGGCCGTCCAACCAAAAGTAGAATGCAAAGTTAAACAATGCAAACGCCTTTAATGGCGAATATTTTGATATTTTTAGCCAATCAATTTTTTTTCGTGCAACCCTGCGTGAGCTGAACGTAAAAGTTGCCTGAAAAATTGCTTCTTGCGAAAGCCCTATGAGCGGAACGTGCGTAAACTACCCATTCTGACGCGGCATTATGCTATTTTACAAACAGCTGATTCGTAAAAAATGAGTACAACAAAGTCGATACCTATAGGCCCTAGTGGTGGCAAATTATCGATAGTGGGCGATATTTTTCTTAAACTATCGATAGTCGCCAAATATTAAAAATATAAATCGGCGTTTCCACGCCAACCGAATCACGCGGTCACTCTCTCAATTACAAACGGCGAATTAACCGTTTACACGCCACGTTCTTGATTCACTTTGCATCTCTGTTTCTTGTTCTTTGCTTTTGTTTATTGTTTATTGGGCACTGTCACACGGTCAGTATTTATTGACGTGATCCAAGTATCGCGATATTTATTGACGGTGTAGTATGCAGTATTGATGGATCGTGATCCATATCGCAAAATTTCTAATAATTTTGAAATCTGGATCGCGGACCGCGATATTGTCAATAAATATTGAGCGTGTAGCACTTTCAAAACGCGATCCATACATTTCGTCAGTACATCTTGTACTCTCATAATGCGAACATCGAAAACGTATTCGATATGCTTTCGTTCTCGTTCCTTAAAACCTTTCAAAACAAGTTGAAAAAATTTGAATTAACATGGGAAATTTTAAAATAATGGTGGAATGCATTATCTCCAAATTATTCATACAAAATAAAAATATTTTCTTGCATCATAATAAGCGTTCAGCACAAAAAATATGCAAATACTGACGCGATAAATATTGATAATGTAGCATTCGTGCGCGATCCATCAATCCATCAATTTGGATCGCGATCCAAATATCGTGATAATTACTGACCGTGAGACAGGGCCCAATGGGCGAAAGCCCCATCAAGTTTGGAAAATTTTCGATAGTGAAAATACTCGATCGTTTTGAAAAACTATCCATAGTGAAAAATAAGTCAAAACCATCGATAGTACTGACAGTGCCATCGATAGTTTGCCAATACTAATCGGCACTAGTAATCCATTATTTTACAAACGGCAAGTTGGATATTGTGCTCCTTTCATAGTTTTTATTTAAATAATTGGAGTTATGCTACGAAAGCTAATACAGCACATAAACAAAAGGAGCATATTAGTGGCTATTTCATCTGACGCTCAAAATGTTGGCGCAAGAAATCTTTGTACGACAGCTTGTCTGCGAAAAAGTGAAAAAGGTATGCCACCTATATTTGCGAATGACATAAGATTACATAGTTTTTACGCTATTATTTGTGTTTTAGATCTACAAAGTCCGAAGAATATTATTGTCGACAAAGACAAAAATGTCACTTTAATTGGTATAAATCGGCCACAAGTTCGAAATGCAATTAATGCAGCTACTGCAAACCAACTTTGTGAAGCGTTCACTGCATTTGAGGCTGATGAAACATCACCTGTAGCAGTTTTGTACGGCATTGGTGGATCCTTTTGTGCTGGCTATGATATCCTAGAGCTTGGAAAAGATGGCGGAGAACAGGTTAGCATCGACATCCTAATGGCCCATGAAGGGTCGGTCGGACCGACACGGCGACACATACAAAAGCCGGTAGTTTGCGGAATTAGTGGTTATTGTATCGCAAATGGCTTAGAACTGGCACTAATGTGTGATTTGCGCGTAATGGAAGAAACGGCAGTACTGGGATTCTTCAATCGACGTTTTGGAGTGCCTGTTATTGATGGTGGTACAGCTCGGCTACCTGCAATAATTGGATTTTCACGGGCATTAGATTTGATATTGACGGGACGACAGGTGTGCGCCGATGAAGCACTTTCGATGGGTGTTGTGAACCGTGTCGTGCCGCCCGGTCAGTCATTAATTAAATCCGTAGAGTTGGCACAGACACTGGCGAAATTTCCGCAACGTGCGCTTAATCACGACCGAAATTCCCTGTATTCAGCCGTTTTCGATGCAGCAAACTTTAATCAGGCCGTACAAAATGAAGTTATGTACACTTCCAAGGAGATAATTGAGGAAATGCAACAGGGCATTAAATGGTTCATACAAAGTAAGTAATACAAAAATTAGAATAAAATAATCCATAGTTTTGTTTTTATACAAGAGGTGGACTTGGGTACTCTTTATGAATTTGTACAACGATTTTGGGTTGCTGTGCCCAAACGCGTGAATCAAATCAAAAACCTTTTACACACACTTGTAGACAACAGCTCACGCTTTATTACAAAAATAAAATTTACTATATCTGTGCACTAATTTATTAATAATGTCGGTTGGAAATATGGTATTTTTTGCAAGTTTCCGAGCTGAGCTGTAAANGAATCTATTAGAAAAATCTTTAATTTTCTCAAATATCTCTTTGGCTCACTAATTTATTACCGAAAAACGAGGAGGGGGGTAAGCGGTGACTTTTCATAAAGCGGCGTTCATCCTCTTTCGTTTAAGGGGGGTTTGGGGAGCCACGCCCCTCCCCCTCCGCCCCCACCCCTAAATC
>NW_016196063.1:0-2959 GCF_001687245.7 Rhagoletis zephyria | reverse complement strand
ATGTATGTGGGTATATGAATAACGACCGCTTAAAATCGATTTCAAAGTTCTACTTTCGCTATAGAAATTTTAGGTCTACGTTATGTAGTTTGACTATTGTCAATTAAATCGAATGCTTTGTATTGCATGCGCTCCACGTTTTTCATTTTCAATTTCATAGAATAATGACTTTTGCTAAAATTTCAAAATCAAAAGTTATCAAAACAAATTCTATGGGACAGAGAAATATTATTTTCTATTTAGTCCATTTATAAAAGCGTTGTATATTAAAAAGTTTTTTTTTTATATTATTTATTTCTTATTGTATTAAAAATATAACGTTCGTAAAACTTTATTAAATATTAATCCGTATATTAACTTAGTATATATTTAAAGACTAGAAGATGACCCAGTGAACTTCATATCATCTATAACTTATTTGAATTTCACTTTGATCAATTATAATAAATCTTCAAAATGCAATTCAATGAGATCACTAATACTGCCTGCTGTTATAGCTGATAAAAGATTCCACACCTATGAGGTGTGCCACGCCACCTTTTACAAACTCATTTATATACATATCGTCGTTTAAAGTGCAAAACCGCGTATCAACAAAATGCAAAACCGCGTATGTGAGATTGCATAAATTATTTTCTAGACAGTAAAAACACTCATATTTCAAATGGTTACCTTTTTTTTAAAACATTCAAATTTCTGGCCAAGAGCTTGTGTGAGCAAATCCAATTTTTGGCAGCCAATGTCAGTTGCGTGGTTTTGCAGAATGAAGATACGCGGTTTTGTACTTTAAACGACGATATGTCTTTCTATAAGCACCTATCATAGGTATCTGTGCATTTCAAATTTCGAGTTCATGTGACTATAATTCCGAAGTTAGAGCTGATTAAAACTTTTCACTATGGGAGGTACAAACTCCACAGCACAAGTTTTATTGAAAAAAAAACATTCGTAACACCTAAGTAAATATTAATCTGATTATTGACTTAGTATTAATTAAAGATATTTTCTTTTAAAATTGCGCAGGCTCGAAATTGATTTTAGAGCTATGGTCTAAAGAACTTTTTTTCTTAGAATTCTATGTAGAATCCGAATCTGCTAGGAACGATGTCGAAAAAAAATTGGCCCGCCCTAATATATATATGTAAATCTAAAATGTTTTTCATTGCAGGCGTTAGACTGATTAAGCGATGAAGGGTACGTTCACTTTAAAGTTAACCATTCGGTTAATTTTAAAGAACCAGAAAGGCAACAACATACAAACACAATTGAGGGACTTTGGCGGCATGTCAAATATTCAATGCCGCAGTACCACCGAAACAAATAGTTTTTTAGCGGATATTTGGCCAAATTTATGTTTGGGAGGCACTGCAAAGAGGCAGGTTTAGATCCGTTGAGCAATTTTTTTAAACTGGCTGGTGCATTATAGAATCCACTGAATCCATACATGCCGGAAGAAGCAGAGGATTTTGAAATTGAGCTTATGGAAGGAGAGTAGGTGTAGCTTTAAATGATTTTTGTAAGCCCTTTTATTCAATAATTTATTAATAATGTAAAGGAAGAGGTCGGATGTTTTCTTTTTGAAGTGGAAAAAAGTTATGTGTCCTTTTTGTCTGGCAACACAGAAAGAAAAATTCTACTTAGTAAGGGTTATGATCCCTAAGCGCGGCCGAAGGCCTCCTATGCAGAAAAAGTTCTGCACAAAAGAAACTATGGTATCACTCTTACCCTTCCGCCCCATTTCATGGCAACACAGAAAGGAGAATTCTACTTAGTGAGGGTTATAGTCCCTAAGTGCGGCCGAAGGCCGCCTACGCAGAAAGGTGTTCCCTGCAAAAGGTGTTCAGCTCCACTTCTTCGGCAACACAGAAAGAAGAATTCTACTTAGTGAGGGTTATAATTCCTAAGTGTGGCCGAAGGCCGCCTGCGCCGAAAGGTGTTCTCTACTAAAGATGTCCAGCCCTCTTCTTCGGCAACACAGAAAGGAGAATTCTACTTAGTGAGGGTCACAATCTCTAAGTGTGGCCGAAGGCCACCAAAGCAGAAAGGTGTTCTCTGCAAAAGGTGTTCAGCGCCACTTCTTCGGCAACACAGAAAGGAGAATTCCAACTAGTGACGGTTATAATTCCTAAATGCGGCCGAAGGCCACCGGCGCAGAAAGGTGTTCTCTGCAAACGGTGTTCGGCCCCACTTCTTCGGTAACACAGAAAGGAGAATTCTACTTAGTGAGGGATATAATCCCTAAGTGCTGCCGAAGGCCGCCTACGCAGAATGGTGTTCTCTGCAAAAGGTGTTAAGCCCCATTTCTTCGGTAACACAGAAAGGAAAATTTTACTTAGTGAGGGTTATAATTCCTAAGGGCGGCCGAAGGCCGCCTACGCCGAAAAGTGTTATCTGCAAATGGTGTTCAGCTCCGCTTCTTCGGCAATACAGAAAGGAGAATTCTTTTTTGTAAGGGTTATGATCCCTAGGCGCGACCGAAGGCCGCCTACGGAGAAAGAAGTTCTGGGCAAAAGAAACTATGATATCACCCACACTTGCCACTTCTTTGTAAATGCTTTTAATTTTTTTTTATCACTGAATTCTTAAACCTCAAAAGTAGATCATAATAAAATATGTATATCAAGTTAAAGGTAAGAACTTGCACTTTCTAAATAATATATTTGTCGTTAGCATTGATTGACATTTTTCTAAGAAAGGTTATTTTATTAAAAAATTATAACATTTTATTGTTTTTTTAATATTTTTGGCTTAAGTATATAAACAAGAACACACATTTTATATATCAACTTAAAAATAGATTAATTGTGTTTATTTTGACATTCATCGGCTACGTAGTTTAGAAAAGATTAATACTTTAAAATATCGCAAACATTTTTTTAACCTATTATATCTTCTTTACTGTTAAAGTGCGGCAAATAATAATCAATATCAAATAATAAACAATAATCAAACCTTATAA
>NW_016196062.1:0-2959 GCF_001687245.7 Rhagoletis zephyria | reverse complement strand
TTGCTTTACTTTGAAGGCTTTTATGGCCTAATGGTAGCTTTGAACGCTGTCATAGTAGTCAGCTGATTTTCAATGCGCGCAAATATACCCGCCATTCTTTGTTGTGCCAGCAAGTATAATTGTGAATTTTAGTTAAAATATATGTTATTAAACAATTATTTGTTACTAAGAACATTATTTTTTACAGATACCTTGCTTTTTTATCGTTCCGGTTTTGGTGAAGCTGCATTTGGCTGCGCCACTCACCACCCGTGTTTATTAGACGTAATATTCAATTGGAGGTAAAAGAGTTTATATTAAACAATTATTTGTTGCTAACAACATTATTTTTTTTCAGATACCTTGCTTTTTATCGTTCCGGCCACCAGATTCGTTGGTTTTCATAAAGTTTCATTTGGCAGTACAAAATGTTGACTCGAAATGCTGAACAAGTTTTGAGAATTTTCCTAATTTTAGCGAAAATGCGTAAATTAAAACTGCGATTAAAACAGAAGCGCCGATTTTGGGTTCGGAAATTGTACTTAGAGCGACACAAATATGGATTGTTTGAAAGTTCATTAAGAAACTTGGCTGCAGATGAGGAGCAGTTTAACAAGACATTAAGAATGCCCTTTTCGTTATTTAATGTGCTGCACGAATTTCTGGAGGCTTCGCTGACCAAATATTCAATCAGAACACCAATATCGAGCCGCTGCAGACTATTTATAACCCTGATGTAAGAGAAAATCGGTTTTACTTAATAGTATACGTATAATTTTCCATATATGTATCTGGTTTTATTTTTTTGTTGCAGATATTTGGCTCACGGTGGCACTCGGCAATTCCACACAATAGTTCACAGGATCGGCCTGACGACTTTCAGGAAGATTACGTTGGAGACATGTATGACCATATGGGATCTGTTAGCTGACCTGTATGTGGCGACCCCGTCAGAAACGGAATGGGGACGTATTTCCAATGAGTTCAAGTCGCTGTGGAATATGAGCAAACTAAAGTAAGCAAAGCAAGCGTGCATTGGGCCAATACCTTAAATCTTGCAAAACCTGCAAAACGTAGACGTTCTGGAGGCTTAAGTGCATAATATGGCCCGTTAAGCTAGAACAAAACGAACAAGTGGGCGTGATCCGCCCTTTTTCCTCATTTTAATGGTATACAATTTTTTTGGTGCAAACTTATATTTTCGGTGCTATGGAGGGGCGAAGGAGGAATTTTCGAAAATTTAAAATGGCTATATTTCGAAAAATTCCCAACTGAATTTAAAAAACTTGGTATTAGAAAGGTAAACAAAATCCCTTATTTCTAATATATACACTTTTATAATTTATATGCATAATTTTTAAGAAAACTTATTTAATAGAAAACTATTTAATTTTTCTAGGAAAAAAACAGTTTTACTAAAAAATATGTGTAAATAATGATACACCAAACTATAATAGGTAAATAGAGCATAAAAATACCTTTCATTTAGCATATAACTTTATATAGTTAGATTTAAATTATGTGAGTAATTTTGTTTTACTGGTGTTCATGCTTATGATCGTGAGCGGGACGACTGCGACAGAAAGAAGTTCTGCGCAAAAATACTTCCGCCGTTTTCTTTGGCAACACAAAAAGGAGAATTCTACTGCCTGAGGGTTATAACCTCTAACTGCGGCCGAAGGCCGCCTACGCAGAAAGGTGTTCTCTGCAAAAGGTGTTCAGCCCCCCTTCTTTGGCAACACAGAAAGGAGAATTCTACTGCTTGAGGGTTACAATCCCTAAGTGCGGCCGAAGGCNCTACTGCCTGAGGGTTATAATCCCTAAGTGCGGCCGAAGGCTGCCTACGCAGAAAGGTGTTCTCTGTAAAAGGTGTTCAGTTACTTTTCTTCGCAAAAGCTTCGCTTTTCAAAAAATATATACTTTTTTCTATTAAATAATTTTGAAAATGGATTTTGTTTACCTTTTCAACGATACCAAGTTTTTTAAATTCGGTCAGGAATTTTTTGAAATATAGCCATTTTAATTTTCGAAAATTCCCCATTTACCCCTCCATATCACCGAAATTATAAGTTTGCACGATAAAATTTGTATACCAGTAAAATCAGGAAAAAAGGGCGGACCACGCCCACTTTTTCGATTTGTTCTACCTTAACGGGCCGTATTATGCACTTGTTCCGTTCTGGAACGCACTAAGGGCCGGTTACTCAATGTCTGGTTAACACTAATCTGCGGTTAAACATCGTTATCGACGTTACCGACTCCCTGTTATATGCATGGAGTCGAAGACGTCGGTAACGATGTTTAACCGCAGATTAGTGTTAACCAGACATTGAGTAACCGGCTCTAAGGGTATTCATCAAACCTTATAAATGCATTGTAAACCGTATGAACTGTCAAAATTTGTATGGAAACTCGTTTACACATTTCTGATAAATTTATCCAGCGATTTCACTGAATAAACTTGATAAACTGAAGACAATGCAACTCTGTCGCAACTCTAGCTATGTTTTCTTAGGCAATAATCGGGATCCGCATACAAATTTTGCACGCAAATTCAACAACGATATGATCCTGATAGAGATCTGGTTCAATTATTATCCCGTCTGTTTGTTTTGTTTCTCTGATAATTCGCAAAGTTTGGTAGCCGTGACAAATGAATTCATACACAAACAGACATTCTGCCATTGTTTCTTTTAACTTGCTTCAAATAAATAGCCTTTATGTTATATGTACATTTATTTAAATAGATATGTCGTAAATATAATTTTTTCCAATTTAGTGAGGTAGTTTCTATAATTTCTTTGACCTCGTGCCAGTAGTATAAAGTTAGTGATACTGTGCTCTATAACCAAAGAAAACACGACTATTGTCGCATGTGAAAACGAAAACAGAGTGTGGGGCGTTCATGTAACAGAGTACGTAAACTTATAAGATTATCTGCTTGATAAAGTTATCGGTTTAGATGAATACCACTACTATA
>NW_016196061.1:0-2959 GCF_001687245.7 Rhagoletis zephyria | reverse complement strand
CGCTCTGTTCCCCTTTGTGCCCAAAACGTAGCTCAAATCGAACAAAGTTCCTAATAGATACCTGCATGTAACTTTATGGCGCCGAACGCATGTATGCATAGAGGCTCATAATACTTTAAATATTTTCGCTTAAGCTTTTCGTGTCTATTGTCTTTTAGTATGCGTTCCATTATCAGCACTGCTTAGCGGTAATGGTGAATATTTTTGCAATGACAGAGATATAATAGCTTAGCAAACCATATTTAGACTAAATGACACATTTCTGAGCGTAGTTTTTGGTCAGCTGCAAACGGTTTCATAATTTTCTTGGATATATTTAGAACAAACAATAAAATGTTAGTTATTATTTTTAAAATTTAATCCGAGAATTATTTCTTTTTCTGAGCTGCAAAATTTGTAGAAACCCCCCTTTTTAGAAGCAAAGCAGGCGCTGCAGATGGTATAACTAAGATACTAAAGTGCCTTAACAGAACTTTATTCGAGGCAGACATTGTAAAACGAAATGAAAAATTCTCGTAGTCGGAAGATTATTTCAATAAAGGTTCATCCGTTTTTCTACTGTGAGGATTCTTTCGATGCGATAAGATAGTGTCTAATATTCAATTGCCTATCAAAGATAAATATAACCATCTATTGAATATGTATGCTCCCCTCAGTATTCTTATGCTGGGTTAGCTCGTATCTTTCCAATAGAACTTCTTAGGCTGAAATTGAAGATACTTAATCATAGGCTTTTGTGGCCACTTCTGGGGTACCACCGGGTAGTATTATTGGCCCGATTATTTTGCTTCTGTTTATCAATGACTTTGGAATCTTTTTTAAATCACTCAAAGTTTTTGCTCTGCGAAATATGATGGCCTATTTAGGAGCTCGATTCTATTTACTAGAAAGTATTAGGAATTACAGTCTGTATGTCTTGGAAAAACTCTTAAAAGCCAAGTATAGCTAAGCGAAGGAAATGGTAAATAAGTATCACGCGCTACTGATTATAGTAGATTAAAGGTAAGATATCGGATTATATGAAATACGCATTTACTGTTTACGTTGCTAGTCAAGAATCAATAAAGGCAATCAACGTATGTACATATATAATATCTCGTTCAAAAATTCCTAAGGAGCACGAAAGTAGTATAGGCTAGGCCAAAAGGCCATCGAAAGATTCGAAATAGTAGAGGAGATTACCAAAGGTACTGCTTATTTGGATAGCAAATACCTAAGCGACCTAAAAACTTAAAAAAAGAACTACAGAAGAATATCGACAATATACCACAGAGATAAGTAATTTCGCGGTGGAATATTTTACCTACCAGCAAAACTGCGAGTGTAATCTATGATAATTTGTTGGCATACGCATTCAAGATAAGTGGTGGCTATTCAGATATCTACGGAGAAGGACCCCAGTCGCCACGTACTACTACAAACTCACTAGGATCCTCATCTGGTATCACTAAGCACAAAAAAGTGCATGCAGCCTAATTAACATAAACAAAGCTTAAGAGGAAAGTAGGTATTTTAGAAGAGTTCTATACTGATCCCACAGGAAGAACGAATACCATATTTCAAGTTAAACCTTGGAGTCAAAATTTTCTGAAAGCAGCACAAAGAAGTAGCTTAGTAGGCGAATGGGTCAGGCCAATATACTCCTGTGTCATAAATTTGCATATAAAAGAATAGATTGGCAAACAAAAAGAACGAAAGAGTTTTTCTCAAATCACGACAAAAGCTATAAACGTGTAAGAGGCTACATATTGCACTTACCTTCAGAGTACATAAATACTATACCTCTGTACAATTATGGTCATTGTAAAACATGACAATACAAAACACATGCGTATGCACATAGCAAATTATGTAAAGACACGTGGGAGTATGTGTACGCTTGTAATCAAGAGCACTGTGCCTTTTAGAGATGACGTAAAATCGGGTTGGCCCATTGATACAAGATTTTTTGTTTTGGCGACAAGTAAACAATGCCTCAAAAGGGTTTACATATGTATGTAGGTGCCAACAGACATGTAGAATGTGTAAGTGAATTCAAAAATTGCGCACAAAACACAATGGAACTTCACTTTTGCATCTGACGTAAATCACTTAAAAATATGCAGAAATAGAATGCGACAATAGCTATGTATTTATTAAAAACCAAATTATTCCACATCATTTATGTATAAGAAAAAAATAATTGGCTTTATTTCAAATTAATTGCTATTTTCTACTGACATTGTGTTTTTGTGTGTGGAACACGAAATGATGTACGAATTATTCGTTTAAGTGCGACCATTTAAAGCGCGCCAATAAATCACTCGAGTGGCATGTCTTTTTAGTAGTGTGGGCACAATAAACTCAAGACACCGAGGCGGCAGCATTTGAACAAATAAAAAATGTATTTATAGTAAAACTTGCCGCTGGTGGGCTGATTTGTAGCTAAACATAGTAAATCCTTTAAATATTTGCGATGAACGATTTGTTCTTCTAAAGAAAACTCAAATGATGTGAAGAGGGTCTACACCAGTGCCAGGCGAAATACACACACACATGGCACACATAGTGCACATTGCCTCGCGGTGCCACTATGCAGCTGCCTGGCGCAGGTCTACACTAATACCAAGTTCGTTGCTTAAGTCTTTTGTTTGTCACTAATTTTTTCTATCTCAAGCAATATTGATATGGAATTAGTAATGGCTTATAAGTGAGTTAATTTTCTGCTATACCTCTGTATTTATTTATGCATACGTACATATGTACATAGCTTAGGTTAAATTCGAAAAGGTAACATAGTTTATAAACTTTTTAAATTTCCTGCATTTTAAGCGCTTATTTATTTTTAAATTATAATAAAATCAATTTCATTTTCTCCCATCGATTTGAACCATAAGTTTATTACTCATTGTCCAAATATAAAAATATCTTTTTTTTTTTAATTTGTGGGAGTTAAACTTTCACAAAATTTTAATGGCCT
>NW_016196060.1:0-2959 GCF_001687245.7 Rhagoletis zephyria | reverse complement strand
CCACAAATGATATGATGATCGATGAGCAAATGGGAATTGTTTTGTACAGGTTATTTTCGTACCCTGGATAAAACACATATCTCATGCTATGCCTTAATAAAGCAACAAACTCCGTCAGTTAAACGCAGTAGAGTAAGCATATGTCAATAAACGTCCTTTTCGTTTTTTACAAAAAAAGGGAAATCAGANTAATAAAGCAACAAACTCCGTCAGTTAAACGCAGTAGAGTAAGCATATGTCAATAAACGTCCTTTTCGTTTTTTACAAAAAAAGGGAAATCAGAAGGCAGTAACGTAAATATTTCAAAGGCTAAAACTAATGTATGCGATTTGAAAGTATTTTCAAAATATATCTGGTCTTCGAACAAAATTAGAAGCAGTGCGAATTTTTAGCTCACACGCAGACTATGATGTTATTGTTATTGGTGAGACCTGGCTTAATGCTGATTTCTATGATAGTGAATTCTTTGACTCAAAGATTTATAATGTATATCGGAAGGATAGAGACTGTCAAAACCGGATATGTAAGAGGCACAATTTAACTCAGTTTCTCTTGAGGATAATAATACTCTCCTCGGCCAACTTTGCGTGTGCGTACAGGAACCCTCATCACATGACTCGCTGTATTTCATTGTATCTTATGTACCTCCTAATAGCAATGATGACATTTATCGTGCGCATGCTGATAATGTCATACCTTTAGTTCATAACAAGTCAAATGATAATCATGTTTGTGTTTTAGGTGATTTTAACCTATGTAACGTAGGCTGGTCTTATGCTTTCTCAGCCTTTGGTCTTACACCAATTAATGTAACTATAGGATTCATGAATCCTACCTAATCGATAGTTTTCTAAGCCTTAATCTGATTCAAATTAACAAGTATGCTAATAAACTGGATAGAGTTTTAGATCTTATTTTCGTCAGCGATAATATATGTATACTGCAATATTGAAGAATGCTACTCGCCTATTTCGTCACCTGATATGCATCATGTTGCGTTAGATTTTAAATTTGAATTTTATAATTTTTCATCTACTACTCCTGGTGGAGAATTTTTGTTTAATTACAGGGCTTGTGACTTTTCAAAGTTAAATGGTTTACTTGGTGCAATTAATTGGGAGGTGCTGCTCGCCTCTCATAATGTATCCGAATGCTACGATAAATTTAAGACTACTTTAATGGAATTCTGTGTTGACAATATTCCAGTTCTAAATAAAAAACCATACAGGTTAAAGAATCTTAGGAATACATTGTTTAAAAAATTTAAGACTTCCGGGAGCCAGGTATTTTGTGAAAAATATCAGAAATATCTGAAAGAATTTAATTGTTTAGACAAATTTCTTTATAGGAATTATATTCTTAGTGTGGAGTCGAGCATAAAGTCGAACCCAACATCATTTTGGAATTTCGTTAAGTATAAGAAATCTATTTCTAGTATACCTTCGGCAGTATTTCTTGAGAATAAGTTTGCTAGTAGCCGTAATGATATAGCTAATCTCTTCGCTGAATTTTTTTGTTCAAAATTTTCTGATTATGATGGCAATTGTGGGTTCGATTATGACTACCCAGAAAGTTCCTCCATTAATTTGGGTCTCTTAAGTTGTCATCTGATGATGTTTTAAATGGCATTTTTAAACTTACACCTCAGCTAAAATGGACGTTGATGGGTTTTCTGCAATATTGCTGAAAAATACTCCTGCTCTGGTTTTACCTTTAACTATTATTTTCAATAAGTCGCTTGCCTCAGGTGTGTTCGCAGACGATTGGAAAATTACCTATATTAAACCTATGTTTAAAAATGATAATAAAAGTAATGTATGTAACTACAGGCCGATTTCTAAGCTATCAACGGTATCCAAAGTTTTTGAAAGTATTGTCAAAGACAAGTTATATTTTGCAACAAAAAATTTAATTTCTCCAAATCAACATGGCTTTGTTCCTAATAGGTCAACAGTTTCTAACCTAGCTGTTTTTAGTGAATACTGTATTACGTCTTTTGCTGATGGACATCAGGTAGATTGCATATACACGGATTTTGCGTAAGCTTTTAATAAAGTGTCTAGCTTGTCTGGGATTTCATTCAGTCTTTCTGAATTGGATAAAATCATATTTGTGTAACAGGTGATGCGTAGTCTCTATTGATGGCATATCCGCTGAAGCATTCTTTGCTACATCTGGGGTTCCCCAAGGGAGTATCTTAGGACCGTTGCTTTTTGTTTTGTTTATAAACGATATCATAATGTGTTTTTCAGTCTCAAAATGTTTACTCTATGCGGATGATCTAAAAATCTTTTCAACAGTAAAAAATCTGAATGATATGAATAGGCTTCAAGTAGAACTGGATAATCTGCATTCCTGGTGCTTGAGATCTAGACTTTCACTGAATTTGAATAAATGTTTCAAAATCACTTTTGCAAAAATTTGCAATGTCTTATCGACAAATTGTAGTATTTCTAATACTTTGTTAGAAACTGCTGAGGAAATGAAAGATCTTGGCATAATTTTTTCATCAAATTTTTACTTTAACAGCCATATCAGCCACATAATTAAGAAATCTTATTCAGTTTTGGGCTTTGTGAGGCGAAATTGTATTATACAGTGCCGAACAGAAGTATTGGCACAGTGAATTTTTCGCCATATATGCAAAGTTTTTTACTGTAATTTATTTTCGATAATTTTTTATAAAAATATAGTTCATTCTACACCAGAAAACATAATAATAAAATCTCTAAACTTTGTGCAAAACTGAGGAAAATTCATTAAATTTGCACACTTATCTGCAACTTTTTATTCAGATTTTTTAGAAAANGATTTCATTCAGTCTTTCTGAATTGGATAAAATCATATTTGTGTAACAGGTGATGCGTAGTCTCTATTGATGGCATATCCGCTGAAGCATTCTTTGCTACATCTGGGGTTCCCCAAGGGAGTATCTTAGGACCGTTGCTTTTTGTTTTGT
>NW_016196059.1:0-2959 GCF_001687245.7 Rhagoletis zephyria | reverse complement strand
ACAAAAATAGACAAAAGCACTGCGATGAAGGAAACTACTTTCATTTACTTCCACCGATAAATCAATTTGAACATTTTGAAAGGAGTGTAAAGAAGGCCTAGGCAAATCTTGAAAAATTTGCCAAGACGTATCTCTAACCAGAGCGTCATTACATGCATTTTGGAGGGTACTACTAGAAACTGATTCCCACTGATCCTCGGGCAAGAGTTCGCAATTTCCCTTGTCAACACATCGAATATAGCCTATGCCCCAGGCTTGTCTAAGAAGATATGAGAAACGCTGTGGAGTTATTCTCACGTCAAATCCCCCACCTCTTCGTATATGCCCGAAAAAGTTTTCTATCTTATCCTGGCATAACTTCCTAGTCATTAAATGGGTGAAACCTTGGTGTGACCAAAAGCTCCAGAACTGTCGTAAACTATTAATGTTAAGGAGCCAACCTTTAATGAAACGAAAGGTATTGGTGATATCACGACCCAAATTATCATGGACTTTCATTGAATTTATTTATTAATTGGTCCGCACTTGCTGAAAATGGTTGTTTGAAATTACCCGTTGCTCCAAACACGAGACTATTGAAAATATTGAACAACTTATCAAAAAAAAGAACAAACTCGGCTGTATTGAAAAAAGATGGAGACTCTGAATTATCTAAATACCCGGAGCTGTAGATAGCAAACATTGCACTTGCCACAGAATTACTGAAAACCTGAGAAGCTAACTGCACGCTCATTTTATTAAAAGGCTTAGGTCTAACATGTGCCGGTGTCAATTTATGAGTGCAGGAAATGTCATAATTGCCGCCTTTTTCATATACATGGATGATATGCATCCAGTCCACAGGTCGGCCATGAAAACTAACTCTATTTTTCTGGTTTTCTAAGCAATTCCTCGTACTCTTCAGGAGATGGGGAGAATCGAAGAAATAAAAGATTTTCTCGCCATTAACTTGAAAAAATGGTCTGTCTTTCGTAACTCCTACTATCCTAGAAAAACTCATGAAGTTGGAGCCTTGGTCACTTACAAGTTGACACGGATGCAGACCAATGCTCTGGATCTGACCTATGGCTTGGAAAATATATTTTTCCATTATATGACCTTTGCACGATTTGTGAACAAAAAAATATGCTAAGGGATGAGTCCAAGAGTTGCCACCAATGCCTTGGACCAAAATAGTTAAAACACTAGAAGCTCCTCTTGGGGTGCGATTTTCATCGCCATAATCCTCCAATCCTATAATCATGTCTCTACTTCTTTCGTATTGAACGTTAGTTTTCAGAGACATTTCATCACAGCAGATCGAAACATATCTCTGTGCGTCCGTGAAACCTCGGCTTCTTAGCTCCAGGGCTTTTAAGCTGCTATAGTTGCAGCCAGGGTTACGTGGCCAACCTTGAACAAACAACTCGAGAGTTTTTTTGGAGGGCCACTTAAAAAGGGGCTTTAAATATCTAAATGCAATAGGTGATAAAAATTTAACTGCCAGAGCCAATGTTTTCAGTTCTCTGTCAAATCTATACCCGTGTGGAGTTCGGGGGGCATTTTTAAGGCAATTCTTCACACATATCGCTAAATGTGGCGGCAAATTGCAAATTAGCTCTGAAATTAGTCTATCCTGTGAATTGACAGGCAAACTTGGCTCCTTTAACAAATATTCTAGTCTATCTTCTAAAATTCTCACCTTATTGCGTAAATATTTTATCTCATCTTTTGCACTATCTAGTTCCTCCCGATACTTTCTCTTTCTAGGAGTCCCCTCACTTAAATAAAAATCTGTTTGAGATTGCCGACTGTTTTCCCAGGTTTGAACTAAATTGGAACTACCTAAAGAGGAAGAAGGTGTGTCTTCTTCATCCTGGTAGGCCTGAAGGGATTTTTCAAAAGAAGCCTCTACCTCAAATAATTCACAATTTGAAGTCGAGGCGCTATCTGCTGCTTCGGGCGAAAAAGGTATCGGTCGAAAATCTTCAACGCCAAGTTCTATTACAGGGTCAGCGCTCGAATCCAAAATTTCGCTATCAATCTCTATAATAGAATCGAAACTTGACTGAAAATCTTCAACTCCTACTTCTATGACTCCTTGTACGTCTTCAACTAAACTGCCTGATACATTCCTATCAGTAATATCATTTTCCCTACTATCTGTCACTGCGGGCGAATATAATCTTAAATTAATATCGGGAACTGTCCATTTGTGAAGGCCTCGGCTACTTCTCGTCTGATGGGAAAAATGCCTCTGGCAGGCGAAAATATGTTTCGCTGTTGGGCCCACCACACCCAACAACTGGAGCCATTTCCGCCGCCTATTGAAAAGAAGTAATTACCATTAAAGCTAAATACCATATGCAAAAACTAGTACACTAATTAATGCATATACAATGGTAATATAGTACATATATAAAAAGAATAAAATATAAATAAAATACAACAAAGCAGTTTTAGTATAGGAAATGTGAGGTGTGTATACTAACTCCCAGAAGTTACAAGTTTTTGCTGGCATACTGGCGGAAAATTTGCAACTTCTAGCATTTATCATACAAACCTATTAACATATCTTATTAATTTAAGAAAAGATTTTCCAAAACCAAATTTAGTAATCACTTCTTAGTTCAATTAAAATTGTTAGTTTGATGAAAGTTAAAATTGAAAATTAATACATAGTCAAAAATAAATTAGTAAAGCGAAATTAAAATTTTATGTTAAGTGGAAATCGATAGGAAATCACGTGCAAAGCGAGATCGTTAAATGTATTTACATTAGTAAAGCGAAATCGAAAATGATAGGTGTTAAAAACAATAAAGTGAAAAAATGGTTATAACGATACCCGTTCCGGTCCGTTAATTGGAAAACTGGTTTCTGTAAAAAAGTCGAACATTACAAAAAAATTGTTTATGTACATACATATATTTGTTTCATATTTTTATACCCGAGCGCACTTGTGCACAAGGGTATATTAATT
>NW_016196058.1:0-2960 GCF_001687245.7 Rhagoletis zephyria | reverse complement strand
CGAGGCTTAGGAGGTTATTTTCTCCAATTTATTCTGTTGGTGAAAAATTCCTTGAAGTCAGCACAGGTCCACGAAGCTTATGCGTAGCTCTTCCTCTCTTTCTGGTACCCTGAGAGTAGAAGGATGTGTGATATTCTTGTTTACCTTATTGCCCTCTCTAAGCTTAGCCTTGTTGTAAACAGAAGAGGCTCTTTCTTGATTACAATGTGTTGAGCAGGCATTTCAAAAATCGCCTCGATAGCCGCGGTTGGTATTGTTCTCATCGTGCCATGTTATGTCCATCTAGGCTAGTCGTTTTTGTTAGCTGAGCTAGACCTGCGTTTACGTTTACACCGTCCTTATTCTACCAGACAGGCGCAACGTAAGTAAGAATGAGTTTGAAAATGGCATCATTCGTCCACCTTGCCAATTTGATATCCGACATTCTTCCAGCAGTTGCAATGAGCGGCACTGCCCTTTCTAATATCTTTATTTAAGTGCGAATTCCATGACAGCTTGTCATCAAGGATTACTCTGAGACACTTGACCTTTTTAGAGAAGCGTATCTTTTCTACTTTAAGGAATGGTTCCAGTAACTTATCCCGTTCCCTATTTCTGGCGAAAATGGTTATGTTAGTCTTCTTGCGGTTTATGTTTAAACAATTTTTCCTGCACCATTTGGCGGCTATGTTTAACTCACTATGTAGAAGTTTGGATATGGATCATAGTGTTTCTTAGAAACCCTCTGTGGACGTTCCTGCTTTGTGTGTATACTAACCGGTGTATAGTGGTCTTACCTTCAGAATTCTATATCTGGTGTGATTGCCCATTCTTTTCTCCTTTGCCTTCAACAAAAAGAGGGTTTCCTTTATAGGTCTGAAAGGCATTGGTAGCGAATAGTCCCTTTTATAAACCTTCGGAATAAATATTACTCGCGCCGTCCTCTATAACTTGTAACATATGTTTCCGAAGGACTGCTCCTCATTATATCGACCAGGTACGGCATTACACTTTCTTCACTTTAAATGGCCAGATTGCATTTACCCTTGGAGCCTTGTAGCGCTCAAACGAGCTGAGCGACCATCTGACTATCTGGGTGAATATACTAATTGCCAGTTTCCAGTCCGGCGGTCGTTGCTTGTCATTTCTTCCTTAGTTTTGGTAAACAAATTAAATACAAGCGGAATTCTGTCACTTACTGCCGAGAGGCGACCGGTGTAAGAAAAATGTTTTCAAATTTCAGATGTTGCTCGAACCAGAGACCGAACCCATGTGGGTATTAATGTTCCTTTAGACCCAAGTTTGATTGCTTCTCCCATGAAAAAACGTATCGCAAGGAAACCAACTAGCGTTGCAGGGAGTGGGCATTGCCGAAAATCTTTGAGCAACAATTTTACTGATAATTAAAATTTTCGAACTGAAAAATGCTCCACACGTCGCCGAGGCCGACAAAACTCTGTAGATATGAATGATGAATTTACCTGTAGCCCGATCAACAGGAAATTCAAAAGTTTCAATTTCAAACTAACTAGACATACGAATATTTATGTATGTGTGTATGTACTTCTGTTTATACTACATAAATAAATGTCCATTTGTCGAAATTTCAAATCCGTCATGACGCATCGAAAGCCATGCATTGGTATAACCGCAAAACATTGGTATTAATTTGAGTTGGTGTGGTATCATTTTTTTTCTTCGCCCACAATTGGCCATTCCGCAAACTAATCCGGCACATCGATTTGATAGCCTAACTCAAGTTCTTGACCACAAACAAATGAACGAGCCAATTAGTTTGTACACTACGATTTTTTATTTTTTTATTTTTTATATTTGCAAGTTTTATATTCCTTTTGGTTTGCTTTTGTTTTATTTCTCCATTTGAGCTGTCCGCTGCAGCAAATAGTCATTTCTCAAAATTGAGAAAATCAAAATTGTTAATGTGCGTGTATGTTATTGTTGCACCCGGCTATTCAACTCCGCAACCACAACAAAATTNACCATTGAGAATAAATCAAAGTGCGAACATTAAACAGCAGTGCAAAGTGTACACTAGATATAAACAGTTACATACTTCAATAGCTGTGCAAAACAAGTTACAATAGTATGTATGTATGCATGAATGAGGGATTATACTGATGGCCCATTAATTGGCGTCGAGGATTTTAACGCTTTACGATTCGGTTATTTTTTTTTTTTTGATTCAATTAGTGAATCGCGAATCATACTAAATAATTGGCTCAAATAGAATAGCTGTTAAAAAAATGTAATATTATGTTTTTAAATAGATATAAATGTACATTAGGGCTGGTCAATTTATATGGGAGATTTTTTCGACAACGAGCGTATAGCGTATAAAAACCATGGCTCTAAAATAAATTTGGAGTTTGCCAAATTGTGAAAATAGCTTTTTTATCAATTTGCTGCAGAGTCGCAAAGATGTGTTTAAATTTTATTAAAAAAACATACATATATAGATAGGGTAGACTAGAAATTAAACATTGATATCAGTTCACTTTATTTTATTAATTTTTGGGACCAATTATAGCCACATGAGGACTATTTCAGAATCATTTCGCTACGAGTTTTGAACTATCCTGAAATGATCCCGAACCGGACGCAAAATGCTACTGAACTAGATGTCAAATAAAGCAGAATCGTCCCTGGTATAGGCCCGAACTAGTCTCAAATGAACATATCCCAAAAAGATACCTAATTAGTCCCGAAATAGTACAGGACTGCCCCCGAAACGGTCGTAAAAGTCGCAAGCAGAAGAAAAAATCGAATGATATTTTTTGCACTAGTTCGGTCTAAAACCTAAACACGTTGTTCCATTGTCTGCATAATTTGTAAATCTCTGAAACTTTTTTTCATAAAGGGAACGATGGCATATTTGGTACCTGATAACAACCTTAATCAAAACAAGGTTTTTTTACTTTCACACCAAACTCCGTTTTGTTTTCTTTGTTTTTTTTTTTTTT
>NW_016196056.1:0-2960 GCF_001687245.7 Rhagoletis zephyria | reverse complement strand
AAATACGCTTAATTACCGACATGACTAAATCGGCTCAGCTCGACGTTCTAATCATATAAGTATACATTTTAATAATTATAATACCATTTCATGCTCATGAAAGGTATAAAAATGTTCCCCAATAACTGCAACTTTGCTAAAACAGCTGCTGGAGGGCTGAAGCACTGGCCACTACAGAGGCCCGCCGATTGATTCTCGGCATAAGGAAAACAAGTTGTAATTAAAAAAAAAATCAATTAACCATTTGCTTGAATTTGTACCGGAAGTAAATATTTCAAGATAGAACCAGAAATTCGTTTCACTAGTTCATAATTTTCCTGCAGGGTAAGTTGGCTGGTATGCATGTGTGAAAAACGCGAGTACATTAATCTTGACGACGCGCTCACTCTTTCGTGCTCTATTTACACATGTAACGCTATAGCAGCATAATCAAATCGAATTTATAGTAAATATTCGCCTCACTTGCGTTTTTTTTGTTTGTTTTGTTTCTTAGCTGCACATCTACATGGCACTGTAGTATTATCCTTATCAGTCAGAGAGTGCCAACGACGAGCGTGCAACTCTATGTATTTAAGTATGTACATACACACTGCCGTACATTTGTATGTATGTATACATATACAAATTTGACTAGTACTATGTATAAATGTGATTGCAATAATTTCATTAGAGCTTAGTTGATTTCGATTCGAGTGCCCATACACTGATCTCATTACATAAAGTCTATCGCAGTGCCTTTTCCGAAGATTTTATTTCGCCACATTTGCCGTGCTAAATATTTAGATTCATTTCATATTCTTCTGTTTACATAAATCGTTTGAAATGTGCGCCTTCAGTGAAAAAAGTGTTTCCTCCAAAGAGTCCATCACCACCATTGCAATTCTTTGAAGTCTTCTCAGCGATTTTAAGAAGATATTTAAAAGTAAAAGGCCTCTAAGTTTTTGACTACGCCACAGATTGGCTTAGTGTGCGAAATATTTACTGAAAAAAAAAATCGGTGTTTTTAAATTGGAAAAAAGTGCTTGTAAGCGCTTGAAAGCAACTCTATCCGGTTTGAAGAAATTTGCGCTGGTTTTTTTTTTTTTTTGTTTACTTGTTTCGAAACAAGTGCACTTTGAAGTCTATCCATGGAAATGGTAAGCATAATAACCTCATTTGCGACTGATAGTAGCTGCCGAACGAACTAAATATTCGTTATAAATGAACCAAAGCAATGCAATGTAATGGTTAGAACGCCGTAATGCTTGTACACTTGCACGAATGGTGAATTTTGAATGTAGAAAATATGTTAAAATGTGAATTTACTTCAGGTCTTGCCTTGATTTTTTTTTTTTATGTTATTAATCAGTAGTAGAAATGCAAGATTCTGCAGCAAAGACATTTTTTGCAATTCAAAACCTCGAATAAATTGATGGTGATTAAAAAGTAGATGTAATATTTCGCAAATAAAAAAAAAGCCAGAAAATCACTAAATCCAAAAATTTATGTTTTGTTATTAAAATGGTCAAAAATGTATGGCCCGTTTTTAAACGACCATCAATTTATATTCTGCCACAAGTGTATTATTTCGAATCAAATCTGAGCCCGAATCACGCCACGCTTGATCGAAGAATTACAGATTTCTAATTAAATAAAATTAAAGTTAAACTTCTTCTATATAATTTAAATTGAGGAAGCTTATCGTTTTGGAAGACCATAATCGCGATTTGAACTTTCGAATCGATTTTAATCGAATCGATTGAATATTTCGAAGAATACATGGCGTATACTTAACAATTTACGTCTGGTTATTTTAGAAAAAATTAAATTTCTGCAACATTGTTTTTCCTGCCTTTCACTCTCAGAAAACAAAAGTTATACTATAAAATGACTTAGGTTTAAATACTCGTTTTTTTCCCAATGTCTGGTGAGATTTTTTCATTGTTTGAAAAATTCTTTTCACGAAATTATGCAAAAAGAAGCTGAAAATCAAAAATTAAGAAAATAAAAAATTACATATATTTATTATTATATATTCTAAACCTATATAAAATTCTCGAAAATATTTGTCTAATTTCAAGACCTGACGGACCGGTACTCATACTTTTTTTTTACTAATAATCTTTAGCATCTAAATTTCAAAGTACATTTTTTGGTAAGAAAATAGGAAAGTACCAAATAAATGATAAATACCTTCACCTGAATATTCCACGACATTTAGGTAATTGATGCCAGTTGAAAAAGAAACATTTTCTTTAATGGGTTAATCGCCAAAGGCAACTTTATTGATTACTCGGTATCGCGTCAATTCCCTCTCTAAGTCCAACTGTTTTTTTTTTATCAACTGTCACCATATAGTCGAAACACTGTGCGTCGTTGAAATTCCCAGAAAAGTTCAAAGAAGTTTGGAAAGAAATTAAAAAAATACCGAAAAATAACGAATTGCTGTCTAAAAATAAAAAAATAAAAAAAAAATAAAAACAATATCTTATCTTGCTTACTTTAATAAAAGTCAATATTTTTGAAAGAGATGGGGAAATAAGTTCCTACAATAAAATATAATTGTAATGGTACCTTCGAAAATATAGTATGAACATTTCCTTTCGATTTCAGAATCGAATAAAATCCAGTCTTTGGTTATTATCAAAAGGCTATTCAAATTTTTAAAAACTTTACAGCACAAAAACAAAAACAAATCGAGTTAATAGTTTTACAAATATCTCGAGAACGGGGCGAGGAAAAAATTTAAAATAAATCACACATGTACACATCAAAATTAAATATTTACAAAATTTTTGTTTCTTGAAAAATTTTTCACATACAAATTTTTTGATAAAAAAAATAGTTTTTGAAAATATGCCATCTCAAAAAAAATTAAAAAAAAAAATCACAATGGTAGCTCTGAGTATTGCGCAATAATATGAGTTATGATTTTTTTTTACACCGAAGTTGTGTAAAATAAGTACATTACAAATTTACAA
>NW_016196055.1:0-2960 GCF_001687245.7 Rhagoletis zephyria | reverse complement strand
ATCTTGCGGGCCCTTCAGGAGATGAGCATTCAGTGACACACCATGTGCTACAGCAGCGGCATCAAAGACCAGCCTCAATTTCCGTGGCTTGTTAGGGTTAACCACGTCGAAGTGCGGCAAATACCATGTTTTGTTTTGTACCGAGGATATCTCTTCTGGCTGGAGTTTGCGGGCGTAATCCTTCACGATGTAAGAGTTCATTATTTCTTTGTAAGATTCTGCAAAGGTGCTGTCACGCTGCATTTTCCTTTCGATGCCAAGAAGTCGCCTGTATGCCATTGAGTAACTTTCTGGCAGAATAATGTCGTCACTCCTCCACAAGAGCCCTGTTTCGTACCTTCCGTTTACTCGACGCGTTGTTGTATGTAAGATTGCTTTCGCGCGGATGTCATCTGCANAGGCAGAATAATGTCGTCACTCTTCCACAAGAGCCCTGCTTCGTACCTTCCGTTTACTCGACGCGTTGTTGTATGTAAGATTGCTTTCGCGCGGGTGTCATTTGCACTTTCAACAGGGGGCGCTGGTTTCACTCCGAAGCTTTCTATGGTGAAATAATCAGCCACCAGGTCGTGAAGGTCTTGGTCGCTGGTTTGTTTGACTAAAAGACATCGTTGTACTTTGGGCTGAGCATTTACTGTTGGACCAAATACAGTCCAGCCAAGCTCGGTATTAGCGGCGTATGGTCCAGTGCAATGAATCCTCAGGACTTCCGTAGGCAGACCTAAATGGCAGTGGTCGAGGCCTAGTAACAATTTTGGCACGGCACCACTATATGGGTCCAACGGCAACTGCCGCATGTGGGTTAATGATTTGAGGTCTTCTTTACTCACGCTTTGTGATGGCAAACACAAATTCGACACGCTATGGACGTTACGCAGATGATGTCTCTTCTCCATTCCTGTGCCACTGATGAACAAGTTGACGACTTGGCTGAGTTTTTCAGCTGCCCGACCTCCGAACCACTGAACATGTAGCTTGCGCTGATGGCCACGTAACCCCAGCTCCTGTACTAAAGCACTGTCAATCAGAGTGACAGACGAACCTTCGTCGAGCAAAGCATAAGTGTTGACGCTTTTGTCCTTACCATAGAGCGTCACAGGCAAGATACGGAATAACAGCTTGTTTTTTACTAAATTGTTGCTGCAACTCAAGACTGATTGTTTATTACCTTGATTTGGTAGATCTGCAAGTGCTGGAGACGGTTCTGGTACTGGAGCTGACTTCTGAGTCGAATCGTGTAGGAGCTTGTGATGCACTCTTTTACAGCCATCTAGAGTACAGGTCTTTCGGCGACGGCAATCCCGTGTAGAATGTCCAGCATGGAGGCAGGAAAAACATAGGTGGTGACGTTTAGCTTCAGTCCAACGATCAGGTACTGTCATTTTAATGAAGCGTTGACAATCCGCTAACTTGTGACCGTGTTGGCAGATTACACATTTCAAGGTTGGTGTCGAATGTTTTTCACGCTGGTTTTCTGTGGCATATAATACTACACGACGTTTTATTGTTTCTTTGCTATCGAAACTTTGCACAGTGCATATGAGATTCGCAGTCTGAGTTAGCCATTCACTAAAGTGTACTATGGTTGCGTACGGCTGAATCACTGATGCAAACCTGGCCCACTCGATTCTCTTGCTCATTGGCAGTTTATTGACCAGCTCCTCCATCAACGTCGGGTTCACCAGATGCTGATGACCGTTCGCCGATTTCAAAAACGCGACAAGATTTTGTACTTTAGTAGCAAACGGAATCAGCTTCACTAAATTGGACTCGGGCACAGATGGTATATCTTTGATGATCGACAGTTGGCTACGAATAAGTTGTTCGGGGCGACCAAAACGAAACCTTAGCTGCTCAATGATGGCATTTACATTGTCTGGATGGATCAATAACGCCTGCACAGTATCACGAGCTTCCCCTTTCAGACTTTTCTGCAAGCGCTGGTTGTTCTCTAAATTTGTGTAGCCATATACCGCTGTAGACTGTATGAACGCTGTATGAAACAAAGGCCAATCCTCTGGATGGCCGTTGAATTCAGGCAAGTCCTGCAATTTGCGCGGTGCTAGTGCCGTATTTCCATGTAGGACGTTGTTGAATGTAGGCGTTATCCCAGGCATTCCTGCATCTGGCAAAGGCGACGCTGATGATGAAGCGAAAGGCGCTCTCGTTGGTAGCAATAGCGAACATGACGGCGGATGCTCACTCGTTACTCTGGCGCGTTGATGAATGCCGCTAATTGGTTGAAAATCGCTCAAACCTGCATTAGAGGACGACGGCTGCGTGACAGGGACAGCCATAGAGCTGGCGACAACGGCGGACGAGTTAGCGGCACTTGTAAAGACAGGAGTAACGGCTTCATAAGTAGCAGACCTATTGTTAATGTACGGTACCTTAAAAGTAGCGGCTTGATGAGTCATGGCGGGAAACCCATGCGATGCAGAGACTGTATTGGTGGTCAAACTACTATACAAGGCGGTGGATGCTTCATTATCAGGTCTCGGCATCATTGTGTTATTAGCGCCCTCAATGTAGCAGCCAACTGAGCCGGTAATTGCACTGGTGCTTGGAACGGCGTATGATATGGCCGTTGTGTCATCCTTGGAAGTGCGCTGCTGGAGTGCCTCCCTTAACGCGAGGCATTGTGAATCGCTTTCCTTAGCTCTGACTTGCACGCTTTTAAGTTGACATTCAAGAGAGGCAATTTGTTTAAGCAGGGTCTGAACAACGCTTTCTTGGGTGGGCAAATTTGCGGAACTGGCGAAAGTATTTTGTGTGATGGCTTCTGATCGTTGGCAAACGCTATCCTCTGGTGCTGTTGCGGCGGGTACAGCGGTGGTAGCAATTTGCGTTCGATGTTGGCTCGGCTGCATTTCCACTTGGCCGGCGGGACTAGGATCATAGGCTGCATCGGCTTTGTCTTGACTGGATTCTGATACTAATCCTTGGAGGCGAGGGCTTCT
>NW_016196054.1:0-2960 GCF_001687245.7 Rhagoletis zephyria | reverse complement strand
AAACCAATTGCATTTTTGAATTTAATGTCCTCAATTTTACTAAGAATCCGTCCACAATTCTATTTTTGCCCACATTTTATATGGAAGGGAAGCACTGTGCTTCCGCTCTTTTTATGCGGATTTGAATTTATGCGGTTTTTCAAACCATTATTTCGCAGTAGCGATTTTGCTGTTTTGTGAGTTCTTATTACTTTTTTCAGTGTGTAAAAGACAATGCTTCTGATAAATAATTTGTCTTTGTATTCTTACATACTAATAATAATAATAATAAATTGGCGCTTACACATATGTTAGTGTTTGGCCGAGCTTCTCCTCCAATTTGTGGTGTGCGCCTTGATGTTGTCATACAAAGGGGAGGGACCTACAGTTTTACGCCGACTCCGAACGGCGATTGTATTTTTACGAGAAGCTGTTTTTCATGGCCGAAATACACTCGGAGGTTTGCTATTGCCTGCCGAGGGGCGACAGCTGTTAAGAAAAAACCTTTTTTCTAAATTTTTTTTTATTTAATCTAACATAATTCATGTATTTATTGTGGTATTTTTATTTTTTTTTTTTTTTGGTTAAAATACAGATACAATTTTATTTATTTCATTAATGTTCGGTTTTACATGGAATAATAAGTGTTGAAGTGAAGAAATAAATAGTTTTTTTTGCTCAATAATGCCTCACTGGTTCTTCACAGTTTTTTAAAAAATTTTAAATGGAGTATCTGAATTTATGCGGTTTTTGAAAATGCTGGAACGCATCCCCTGTTTTTGTATGAAAGTAAAGAACTTTTTTATGCGGATTTTTTTTTTAATGCGAAAAGAGACCTAAGTGTATATATATTAGGGTGGGTCAATTAAAAAAGTTGATTCATATCCTTGCGATTCTGGTACTATGGACCATAACAAACATTTTCGCCCAAGGAACCATACCTCTAAAATCATTTTCATTGGATAACTTTCATACCTTCACTGTAAATGCGGTTTGAGGTCTATTTTTTAAAAGTGAGGTGTCAAATGACAGGGCTTGCCTTGTAGATGTGCAATAAAGTTTTATTTGTGGAAAGGGTTGCTACCTGTTAAAATTTTTATTAAAATTATTTAATAAGTTAAATGAATTAGATATTGCAATATGGGTCTCAATTGAAATGGTTTTGAAAATGCTTTATTTCTAAACGACACCTAGAAGGGTTGCCACATGTTTATACAATCAAATTCACTTTAATTAAGGGAATAAGGAACAGAAATATGTATATCAATATGGATTTCAGACAAAACATGTGGCTACCGTCTTCGTAATATCTGCAAGCTAAAACCTTCTTAAACCTCTTTTGTCTGACTCCCATATGGTGATACCTACAGTATCGGTGATATCTATAGCACGTCATTTCAAAGTGAAATTGTTTGCCACTATTAATTATCTATTTGTTTTTAAGAATTTTCAATTAAAATATAGTTCATTCTCAGACAAGCCCCATATAAACCCAAGTTTAACAATTTGCAGAAAACTACAAAAAAGCGCAACAAATTTTCTCCTAAATTTCAAACTTTTTTCTCGGAAGTTTTAGAATTTTTACGAGTACACAGTTTTTTAGTCCCTTCAATTTTAGTCTGATAACGTGCAAATTTCAAGTGGCTACGAATTACCGTTGATTTTTGAGGATTTTTTTTGGTCGCATTGGCTTCCATATAATGAATATACTCAATTTATTTGTATATGGAAGAAATCCCCAACACGTTTGGCGAAAAAAATTCTAAAAAATCAACGGTAACTTTTAGCCACTTGAAACTTGCACATTATCAGACTAAAATTGATTGGGCTATAAAACTGTGTATTCAAAAAATTTCTAACACTTCGGAGAAAAACGTTTGAAATTTGGGTGATAATTTGTTGCACTTTTTTGTAGTTTTCTACAAATTGTTAAACTTGGGTTTATATGGGTTTTATTAGAGAAGGAACTGTATTTTAATTGAAAATTCTTAAAAATAAATAAATAAACATAAGTGGCACACAATATCACTTTGAAATGGCGTGCTATAGTTATGACCGATACTGTATCTATTTCAATTCCTATAATTCAAATGGAATTTAGTTTTTTAAACAGGTGGTAACCCTCTACATGTAGTTAAGAAATAAACCCTTTTCATACATATTTCTATTGATACCCATCTATTAATAATTCATTTAACGCATTAAAGAATTTGAATTGAATTTTTTTACAGATGGCAACTATTGTCTACAGGTCAAGCATTTTAATCTGACACTTCATTTTTGGAAATAGAACGAATCGTGCAGATCTGATGACACTAAAAAAAATTAAAAAATTATTTTATGCACTAGCAAAAAACGCATTACTTCAAAAAGTGCAATAAATCAGCATTTTTGATTTCTTCTTTCGAAAGCTAAAAACACGTATTATTTAATAAAATAATAAAAAATAACATATTTTTACATATATCTTTTTTCTCTCCATTCAAGTTTAACATTTTTTTAAATTTTGATAAAAAAAATTATTTTCCTGGAATACCGCAGGAACACCCTGTGTTTAATTTTATTCCAAGATTTTTATTTTTAAAGCTCTCTACTATCTATGTGGTTTGACGAAACCAACATTTTATTTAAAAGAATGTATTTTTGACATTTGTTTCCGTGCAGAGTTTACGCATGGCTATGCTCTTAGTAAAATAATTCGTGTACAATTTGTACACTTTAGTGGCATATAATTTATTTTATAGGAAATTTTCTGTTTAATTCTATTTAGTGACTAAATTACCTTTACAAAAATACCAAACAGTGGTGGAAAAATAAGAAGCGACACGACATTTTAACAAATTCTGCCTACTTTTCTTTTGTTTATTTAATTCTTACTATTTTCTTTAGAGGTATAGCTCATTATCTAAAATTTAATGGGATATACATCTGTATACTCAAAATAATTCTGTAAATTCTTATTAAAAATTTCAAAGTTTAGG
>NW_016196053.1:0-2960 GCF_001687245.7 Rhagoletis zephyria | reverse complement strand
GACCGTGAAAGTCCATTTGAAACCGTTGCAGCGGTAGTCGAAGTTTGAAGAGAGACTTTTTTACGCTATGCCCTTTGAATATTTTTATCTTATTTGTCTCGGTTGGTATTCATAATACTCAAAACGATCATCACTCTTCTTTCAATTTGCGCAAGGGGTAGATATTTTCATTGCCGTTTGATCAAAATTTTCAGTTATAGAGCACAGACTGTCTTCCTTTGAATTTACGGCCGCTGTGGT
Source organism: Rhagoletis zephyria (assembly GCF_001687245.7). Classification (NCBI taxonomy): domain Eukaryota; kingdom Metazoa; phylum Arthropoda; class Insecta; order Diptera; family Tephritidae; genus Rhagoletis; species Rhagoletis zephyria. Next base: position 2,720 of record NW_016196053.1, on the reverse strand, counting down.
GTAGTGGTAAGCAGTGCGNAAAAAGGTTTTTTCTTAACAGCGGTCGTCCCTCGGCAGGCAATGGCAAACCTCCGAGTGTATTTCTGCCATGAAAAACAGCTTCTCATAAAAATACAATCGCCGTTCGGAGTCGGCGTAAAACTGTAGGTCCCTCCGCTTTGTGTGACAACATCAAGGCGCACGCCACAAATCGGAGGAGAAGCTCGGCCAAACACTAACATATGTGTAAGCGCCAATCTAAAAAAAAAAAAAAAATTACTGCCAATTCAGAGTTCCAACTGGACTCGCAGTGCCTATTTATGGCACCCTCTGAGAACGTTCCACCTGTGAGCAGAGGTGGAAAAAAACATGACCGCTCGAACATTATTAACCCAGGGAACGAATATTAATTGTTGTTTCAAGTCTCCTATATATATTTTTTAATTATCTTGTCGATCTCTTTTCTTCGTTTTGGGGGTAACTCATATGTAATTGTTTTCAACTACATAGTTTTTAATATGTAAAATTCATTATCAGGAGCAGCAGAATCGATTTTTTTGAAGACTGCTACTTTCCTTGCAATTTGCCCTAAAAAATGTAATACAAACAAATAAAAATCAAAAAATCGGGTTTGACAAGTCTTAATTTCATAAGCTTTCATTGGAAAATGTTCAAAATAGTTCAGAATTGTAGGCTGTAGACCCTTTTGAAACTCAATTTCTGTATGCGGTATTTCGGTATTCTCCCGAGGCACTCAATGGCCTGCACCAATATTCTGCTCGGAAGAAGCAATAAAACGTCTCAGGGGACTCACTACCTCAGTACCTCACCTCAATGCATTCTTTGTTTTTTACCTATCATTTTATGGGCCAGTCATATGAAGTCAACGAAGCCACCAAAATTTCCTTACCCGGTGAGTACACGTCAAAATTGTCCTATCTTACCAGCTCATGGGCCATGCAGATTTCTACGATATCAATGCGGCCTGGAATTCATATGAACTTGTGACAATCAAGTTGAGATCAGTAATTGTCAGAACATTTTTGTTTGTATCGTCAACAAACCAAGCCCCTTAATTGCCGCCTGTTCAACGAAATATACATATGTATGCATGTGTGCATTTCCTTCGGGCTTCAATCGGCAGCTTTTTTTATAATAGTTACCCTGCAGTGATTCAAAAGCCGTCACATCGTTTATTGCAGAGTTCCTCACAGAATACACATCGACCGTATTTTTCTTTCAACTGCATAAACTTCGATCTTGCAGTTGCAGTATTTCAATAAGTTCCCAAATAAATTTTTTTTGCGATTAAGTTAAGGGTAGTTTAAGGTGCCAATTTACTAGAAGCTTAGTCAAAAGATGTTGCCCGGTGAAATAAGTGTTTTTATTTGCACCATCAAATAACAGATCAGACTAGCCTACAAGTGTACCAAATATATTCTACGAACTGATCGCGACAAAACCAAAAAACTAAATTTTATTATTTTTTTAATTCAAGGTCAAACTTTCAAAAGTCACTTAGCTACTTTCTTTGAAAGACTTTAATTATGAATCGTATATGTTAACTGAAATTGCACTTAAAGTGCTTCCATGGCTGAAAAACATCCATGGTTGTGAATATTCGACAATTTTATGCGAAAATAGATTGAAAATTTCTTAAAATCGCACACGTGCGCAAGAACAGTAATAATAGTCAGTTGTACAAATTACAAAAACAGAAAAATTCATCAGAAATCCAAAATCCAACATACAATGGCAGCCACATGGAAGGCAAATATTTGCAAACGAAAGCAACAATCAACAAATTAGAAATCGACTTAAAAGAACAGAATGGTCAATGCAAAGCAATGGCAGCCAAGTAAGCGGAGGTAGGTAAGGTTGGTAGCAGTGGTTCGTTTATTCTTTTAAGCTGACTGCAGAGACACAGAAGGCAGCGAGGAGAGAAGGTCACCATCCAGACTTGCTTGCCTTTTCGCCTCTCTACTCATATTCTACGCGTACACCTTGCTTACTTATTTCCATGTATGTACATGTACATTGTACATACATATGTTTATAGCATTCGTATTTGTTTGCACCATTTTTAGTTGCTTTTGTTGCAATCTATTACAAAATGAACTTACCGAACTGACAGAAGGTCGACAAGTCGGTCAATTTAACAATCAAAGAACTGTACTATGAATAAGTAACTAGTGCTACCTGTCAGCTGAGTGTGCTCAAGGTGAGTTGATGGGGTGCCTGAAGGGAGAGTTGTGGTGGAAAATACAGAATCGGGCGTAATATGCGGAATATGAACATACAAGGTGATGCAATAAGACCGCAAATTTTCTTTTACATATACATAAATAAAACATAACGAAACTTGTCGAAATGATTTTTTTTTATTTCCATAATGTTTTTTAGTCTATGTTGTTTCATGCGACGTGTGGCAAGTGGTACCATACTGTTGAGACCACATATTGTCCAAGTCGGTGTTATCTGGTTCCTGCCATTTACCAATTGTTATCATGTCATGATATCATTCATATTTCACCGTAACAGCGTTACCGGTATCATTTTTGCAGAAATACGGACCAATATATATAAAATCCGCTGAATGGTGCTGTAGGAAATGTTGAATTGCTGTGCCCGGCGACGAATTGAGTTCGCAGCAGCCTGGCCCACACATTGTTCTACAGCAGCAATATTTTCAGCCGAATGGCCTGTAGGAAGACGTAGGGAGGTGTTGCCAAGTTTTGCGT
>NW_016196052.1:0-2960 GCF_001687245.7 Rhagoletis zephyria | reverse complement strand
TGTTTTTGTACTCCTGCTATCACCTTATATTAATTCGCCTTGAGTGAAATGTTTACAGCAGAATATCAAAATGGTGCAACAACAATTGGTTATAATGTCCGGGGCGAATCAAGGCGAATTTATACAAGGTGATGTTGTAAAATCAGCTGATTTCTTCGCCTTGCATGTATTTTGTTTTTGCTTTTATGCCTTACCGCAGAACTCCACAGGCAAACATCGATGGCCTACCAACTGTCATTTTGACGAGCAATGTGATTGCAAGTTTTTGTGTGTGGGCACTTTGATGTCTTGAAATAAGCATTTGCCGCATGACGCCACCAGACAACATTCTCTCAATTTCGGTGTTTAAAAACATTTAAATCTTTAAAAAACTTGCTGAATAATTTCCTAAAACGTAATAATAAATAATCCAATAAGGAACAGACTTTTATTTTAATTTAATATAAAAATTTCATCGATGTTACCACCAGCACGCTTTCTTTCAAATGAAAATATGGCTGTCAAACTATCGAATTGCCTGCAATAGATGTCAAGCAATAAGCGCTGACATATATTGCAGCACATGAGAAATAGGCGGTCTCCATTGGAAATATATTTTGTGACATNCGCTGTTCGCCTGTGGAGTTCTGCGGTTATAATGGACGGGGCGAATCGTAACAAATCCAGGCGAATTCGTGAGGATCTATTGATTTTAGATTGCTCCGTTTTACGTTACGTTACGTGCATTATAACCATTTGCATTCATTTCCCATACAATAGACAATTAAGTGACAGTTCACTCCGTTCCGTTACTTCCATTATAACCCAGGCATTTCTGATTTGACAGCACACCCATCAAAAGCAAAAACAAAATACATGTAAACTTTGGAGCGAATTGAGATTTGACATAACACCCTCCTTGTATAAATTCGCCTTGGGGCGAATCGTAACAAATCGCGACGAATTCCTAAGGATCTATTGATTTTAGATGCTTCCGTTTTACATTGCATTAGAAATTAGATTTTCCTTAATGTCAAAATTATGTGTTTGTTGTAATATAAATTCACCATGTTTACAACAAACACATCGTTATGACATTAGTTCGCCTTGTTTGCAACAAACAAATTATTTTGACATTCAGGACTGCGGCGGAAACCTAAATTCGCCAATAACACCACCAAGACGAATTTATACAAGTTGTTAACGGCGAATTTAGATTTTCGCCGCGGTACTTACTGTCAAAAGCTTGTGTTTGTTGTAATATGAATTCGCCTTGGTTACAACAAACACATTTTGACATTAAGAAGTACCGCGGCGAAAATCTAAATTCGCCAGTAACACCACCTTGTATAAATTCGCTTTGAACACCAGCTTGTATGAACACGCCTTGATCAAACTAAATTTTATTTATTTAAGGAAATTTGTATGAATTTTACTGAAAAGACTTTAAATACACTCTAAAAAAATTTTGTTTATTTGCGCATATTAAGAGAGGTAACCAGTTTCCTCTTATAATGTGTACAAATTTGCACGCCGTGTAATAAAATTAAATATTTCCTGTTTACTTTTACATACCAAATTTGCCGCAAAGATCAAAATTAAGCATAAAATATTTAAAGTATAGTAATGTTTATTATTAGTAGGAAATGTATTTTTGGTTTGAAAATTTTTTCAATTTTAAGCATTCTATATATGTGTATTTATGAGCATATTTTAAAGACCTCAAGTTCAAAATCATATACTGAACATCTTATACGTATATTTATACTGATTCTTGTTGAAAAATATATACTTTTCAGTAGTAGTTGTGCTTTTTTAGAGTGTACTTGCTATTTATTATACCACTTTGCAAAATACTTATGTACAAAAAATGTACTTTATAAATTGAAATTACAAATGTTTGATTTTATGAAAAATAAAAATATATATACGTGTATTCCAAATTCCTTAGGATGGGTTAAATTATGTCTTTTTCTTGAAAATTTTTGGTTTTCTTACAAATTATGAGATGTATACGTAAATAAAGAAAATTGGATACATTTTTGGCTTGGTCAGTGATACATTTTCTTGAGACGGCGCGGCAACGCTGCGCACTAACACATTCTCACTTTTAGCGATCGCTTCAAGGCGAATTTATACAAGGTGGTAGCAAGAATACAACAAACAACAACCACATGCACGGTGCAGCGAACCACATGTATTTTGTATCAGGGGCAGCGTTGCCAGGTTGCCGTTTTTAACGTCATTTGGACGTTTTTCGTATCCTGTTGAAGTTTGGACGGTTTTTGTGTAAAAAATTACGTTTTTTAACTTCCCAGAAATTTTTCTTTGTTACTAAATCTTGCAAGAAGAACTGATTTTTAATTATTTTCTTAATAAATCTTTACAATCTTTGTGTTTTGCTGCAGCTGCTTCAAAAGATTTTTTTTGTATTCTTGGACTAAGGATCCCGTGTTCAAAGGCTGGTTGTGTAAACACTTGAGATTACGAGGCTTGCTGTAATGTTAGCAATTGCACATTACAAGCCGAATCAGGAAGAGCCGATCTATTGCAACACGCACGCTCGCAAAAGCATCAAAATAGCTGTGCAGCATAAAACGTCAGAAAAAAGTAGGCGTTTTTTTTAAGACTACATTGAAAATGTAATGAACGCAAAAAATACTGAAATATTGCTATGCTCCTTCCTAACATTTAATTTAGCATTTTCGACAACCGAAATGTCTACAAGAAATAAATATTAAAAATCAACGCCCCTTTAAACTTGCACATTATTGCCCTGAAATTTAATGGGCTATCAAACTGCATACTCAAAAAAAATCTAAAAAATCTGAATAAAAAGCTGAAAATCTAGCTGAAAATTTGCAGATTTTTTATAATTTTTGCACANACATTTAATTTAGCATTTTCGACAACCGAAATGTCTACAAGAAATAAATATTAAAAATCAACGCCCCTTTAAACTTGCACATTATTGCCCTGAA
>NW_016196051.1:0-2960 GCF_001687245.7 Rhagoletis zephyria | reverse complement strand
ATTAATATACCCTTGTGCACAAGTGCGCTCGGGTATAAAAATAAGAAACTTGGTTCGTTCCACAGGATTTTAACCCGCGTCCAAAAAGTCGGCAGTCGTAGTCGCGCCCGTTAGGATACAGCATCTATTGAGAAAACATGGAAAAATACAACCTTTAATTCATTGTCTATTTCATAACAAATAAAATCAAGAACAATTTACACATGAAATTAAGAAGAAATCTCTATGGAATTTTCTTCGTTTTTTCGTCTATTTTACCCCTTAGCCCAGAAACGTTTCATAAAGACAATCTCTTGTCTATATGTGTCATATTTTTCTTTGTGTGGGCTTGGGACCGGCCATGTAAAACCAGGTTCCAATGAAAATAGCAGCGACTATGATTTATGGATGTGCACCTGGAATGCGTGGCTGCATGCGACATCTACTACAGCTTCCATGGAACAACGTACAAATTTGGTGCAAAATTTGTGGTCCGACATACCCCGACCAGTTTGTGAATCGCCACATCGGCACACACAATCTTTTTGCCGATTTTAAAGAGGATTTAGATAGCACGAAGAGAAGCTGACTGTACGACGCCATATGTAAATTTGGGATCCCTGCACAACTAATACGGCTATGTAGAGGGACTTTGAGCTCAACCTTCAGCTCCGTTCAAATTGGGTAGGACTCTCCACAGCGTTCTAGACTAAACGAAGTGATTTGCGGTGGTCCTTAATATCAAATGAACGATTTGTTTTTTCGGTCTCATCCCCTCAATCGGTAATACCACGGTCACGAAGAACATGGACATTAGTGCGAGTCGAATTTTTAATTTTATCCGTATGTTTTAGTGAAAAGATGTTATTTTATGAATTCAATTACAAAGCTGTACAATAGTATCATTTTATTTAAAGGCGGCATAATATGACTAATACAAAATACTCAAATGGACTTCATTTTCTCCCATACAAAATGGACGAAGGCTAATATACTTTTATATGCTGCCTATAAGATAAAAGTATTTACGAAATATTTTAATTTGCAATCGAATTTGTTCTCTAAAATACTTCATTCTCTTAGCTCTCATTGAATTTTTAAAACTATCGGAACAAAGTTTTGTTTATCATTATTTATTCAAGGACATTACTTGCATCCTTCATGCAAGTGACTACAGTTTCAAGATGATGCAGGTGTTTGACAGAGAATTTTCCCATAGAAACACTTAAATGTATTCCCATTGTCATTGCATATGCATGTACATATGTAGTTATCAATACCACAATTGTTCAAAGAAAATCCTTTTTTCCCACAGACACACCAAATCAGTTGCATATGTATGCATATGTAGGGACACCCTCGCATCGTATAACTGAAAGTGAATAAACAAATACAGGAATAAGGAAGCGAAGAAACCGCACAAAAGAAACAGGATGCAAATGTGTCGATTTCAAATACATTACACACGAAGAGATCTACGCACAAGGCAAATGAATTCAAATCCAAGTGGTGCATGGGAGTGAAGTTATTCCACAGAAATATTGGAAAACCCATTGTCTCAAGAGTGTGGGAATATTCGTGGGTCTTGGAGAAGTGAAAAAAATTGGGATTTGGGAAAACCTGCAGGTGAATCAAAAACTACTCGAATTTTTGCAAAATACTACCCAGGAAGGGAAGAAGTTTTCTAATGTTCCAGAAGTATTTTTTTTTTTATTCAAACAAAACAATTCCTTCCTAGTGAAAGGTGCAACATGCAACAGTGGCTAAAAACAGCTGAAGCATTCATGCAATGCCAACATGAGTTTGATGTTTCTCATGCAAAGTGCTGAGTGAATTTGAACCAAGTTGGCAGCTGCTTTGAAAGATGGGCCAGGATAACGTTGTTGCGCACTCGTTTTATGCGCATTTCGTTGGCCGAAAAACAAGAGGAAATATTAACAAATACCAATAAAAAATCCAACAAACAACAAATGTTATTGCCGTCATTCTAAAACTCTCGTCTTATATTTTTCTTTTGCAAATCTTTTCGAACTTCAAATTCTCACAGCGATTCGGCAGCCGGATTTCGCGCAACATATGTTGCAAAACACTTGCAACTCTTATCCTGTCGCAACAAAGGCTGAAAAGATCTAGAAGATCAGCGGTATTATTGCCAGTGTTTCGCCATCTTCGTCCACTTTACTTTACTCAACAATTAAATAATATCAACAGTTGTTTTGTTACGTAAGATTACGTCGGAATTGCTTTGATTGTGCACATCTCCAATATGTATTTGCTAAATATTTTGCAACGGAAATGAATGATTTAAATTTTTCACCGTTGCTGTCAGCACCTTTCCTTTAAAACTTAGCTTGGGGTTGCTCTTAATCACCGTTGATCTTTCATCCCCAACAAACTCAGTTTTTGTTATTTGTGANATGTATGTATGTAAGTGCATATATGTGTATATTATTTCAACTCAAAATTGATATAATTTTTCTGTGAGAACGATTCATTCCTTGAAGTAACTCCTAGAGGTAGGTCAACCAATTTTGGTATCCTCAACGTGGAGATGAGACTTAAGTGATGATACTGTGCCTTGAGGCCAAATGCCGCTGTGTGTAGCTTTACCAGAAGCACACGATGGTACTAGCCATTATTTTCTCCTCGCGAGATCATCGTATTGAGATATTTGCTCTTACGCAATCGTTTGTATGTGTCATTTTCCGACCACTGTCAATATCTATATCAACCTTGAACCACTGCTCTAAACTGAAGGAAGGTCTAGGCTCTGTAGACTCGGAGGCTATCCACAATGAATGAAGTGCCCATAAAAATTCTTTTAGTACTGACAACTTTACGAATTCATATTCAAAGCTTAGCGGCGGTATCTGCATATCTGGAGAATGACTGGTGGGAATATCGGAATCTTTTTTATTAAAGCCCTTTGTCAGTTTGGGCCGATACCAAGAAACTACGCCACTTGCCCATCTCCTACGCTT
>NW_016196050.1:0-2961 GCF_001687245.7 Rhagoletis zephyria | reverse complement strand
CGGTGTTTAAGTTTTATATACGATAAGTCTGGTGATAAACTGGTAAGAAATAAGTACTAAACGCGTTTATCTAGAGAAGATTACAAAAACACTAATATGTGCGCATACACAAATTTATTCCCTGGCTGCATTTTTTATTAGTTTATTGTGATCTGTAAAAGTTTATGTATGTACAAAACAGCATTGTAAACAAATTTACAACTTAAAAGTCATAAATCTTTTTTTGCTTTTATCGAACGGAAACTCCCATTGCACTGGAGTATCATTGTGGTTTACCTTTTTTATATTTCCAAAAAGCATTTGCAATTAGAAAGGCATTTTTGTCTCACTTTAAGACTTCCTTAAGTTGAAGATATTGCAAAAGGGCCTGTGCTATATACGTATGTATGTATATAATTTTTGTGTGCATTTTACCGAAGGTGTTTTGTCAAAATGGAGGAGGTTGTCCCTGCCCTGCAATTTCCAGTTATGTCACTGTATCCTGGAACCCAAAGAAGCTTGATTTGGAAGTATTCCGAGGCGGTTGAGAGTGAGGTCAAGCATTCCCCGACCAGTTTCGATCGTACCATTAGCGATCCGAGCGCTCTTATTGCCGCTTGGCTATCAGAGTAGAAATTTACCCTCTTAGTAGAAATCCGACAGATTGAACATACGATTTATTGAGAGTTCCTGAGAGTAGACACCTCATCTAACTCTCCCGTCCAGCTTCGATCCGTCCGTGAAGATGTTTATTGGACCTTTACTCCAGAGACTGCCCTTCTCCTATTCATCCCCTGTAGGAATGTATGTGTAGAACGATCCGTTTGGAACCAGATTCGGAACACTCCGATCCATTTACTCTGGTAAAAGGTCGAAGCTGTTGAGAATTATCGAGTGCCCGTACGCTGAGAGAGAACCCAAAGCTTATTAAGGCTACTAGCTGAGCGAGCCGCCGCTATTTTTCCCGCAATGTCAACAGGTGCGACACTGAGCATGGCATTTATCGCTAGATTATAAGTGGTCCGGAGCGCTCCGCTTATTCCAACGAGGACCGCCATTTGGAAGCTCTCTGTCTTCCTAACAACAGTAGGCTTTTCCAATGAATTCCACCAGACAATGACCCAATATAACATGATTGGCTAGAATATGGTTTCATATAGCCAGTATATCAAATTTGGGGAGAGACTCCATCTCTTCTCCATGGCACTATTACAGTGAAGAGCCACTGATGCCCTTTTAACTCGTTCCTCAATATTTGACTTCCACGATAACTGCCCGTCAAGATTGATCACGCCCAAGCACTTGACCCTGTCAGAGGGAACAAGTGAAACTCCCTCTATATAGGGAAGCCCTGTACCTCCTGGTGAATAGTACGTCCCTAGCTCCGTCTTTCTACGATTTCCGAGAACTTTCCACTGCCGATTAATGTCACATCATCCTCGTAGGCAATAACCACTTTACGCTGCACAGAGGCGTTTCCCCATTCCGTTGTGACAGTTCTTTCGTGCAGCAGACGGGAGATGAGCCTAACTTAGTAGTTCTCGACTACGAGCTTAGTCAGTGCTCTTACTGTCGCCCCAGGTAACACATTATTGAAAGCGCCTTGAAATCAAGGAAAGCACCAGTCATAAAATCTTTGTTCTTAGGATTCTCCTCCATGACTTTGACAATTGTGTGAAGGGCTGAATCCATGGATCTACACACGTAGGCATGCTGAGGTAGGCTACATCGCTCTCGAAGAATCCGGTTTCTTACTGCCGTCCCTAAATTGGAGCGCTAAGCGTTGCGCCTAATTTTTGACGTTTCCCTTTTCGTCCCTCAAGTATACCAAGGGTATGGAACTTCTCGTTAGGACTCAACTAGATCGAGACGTTTCACGACAACCTTCTACGGTTTTGCAGAAGTTTCTCCATGACCACCTTTTTGTATTTCTTTCTAGGACTTACAAATACCCAGTCCGACCTTGTATAGTTGACAATCGGAGTGTTGTCCACCTCTCCTGGCTTTGGCTGCTCGACGCCCTGAGTTCGGAGCGTTCCATCGTCCACCATTTAGAGATTTCTAACTTACTATACTTTTTGTTACATGAGCCTACGTTAAGTGGAACTAAGCTGAGAGCATGATTTTATGCACCAGCTTTTTTGATGGAGTAACTTAGAGCAAGCAAACACGCACACACACACTCACTCACTTTGCAATTGACGAATTATCTTTTTTCATCCATCCTATATATTGATTCTCGCTGATGTCGGCCTTAATCCTCCCGCGAACATCAACCAGCTGCACAGAGGCACCTTTGCTATTAATATTCCGGACATTCAGGTGCATACCCTCAAATTGCAGTCCTTTAAATATTTGCCGAGGTCTTAATCAAAAAAGTGAGGAGGATTTGTTTCCTTTCGGTGGAGCTTTATTTTACGTGATGGCTTATACACCCAACGTACACCCAGGTCCTGAAGTATTTCTATCGGGTATACGTTTATAAAGCGCGCGGTACCTCTTGCTGGGACCCTACAGACATCAGTGAGCCAAAGCTCTTTCTTTTTCTGCCCCGACCAAAGGCACCAAGATGCAAGAGTAGGAATCAATTTTAGGCGATCAACTTTAAGTGCATACCCAGAACCTCTTCTGTACCCTATTGCACGATAGTTAATTTTAAATTTTTTCACAGATCAATGAAATAATAAGAATAATCTAATACATTCTTATAAATGTAAGCATGTAAAAACAAAGCCGATGAGCTGGGTACTAAATGTGCCTTCCTTATCTAATCCAATTTCCCGCCAGTAGCGCACAAATGTCAATCAAAATTACCTGCACTTTGATGATGCATATCTTCCAATTACCAATCAAATTTCGTGTAGCAACACACCGAATTAACCTATCTTTGCTACATATCGCCGATAGTTGAACATAACCGATTTTTGCTACTTCAATACACTTAATCCGCTGGCAATAAAAACACCAAAACAAATGAAAATT
>NW_016196049.1:0-2961 GCF_001687245.7 Rhagoletis zephyria | reverse complement strand
TCAAAGACAAGTTGATTTTTCTATGTATTTTTTTAATATTTTAAACAAATACTCTTTTGCTAATATTTACATTCGTAAGTTATTTTATTCTGGGGTCCCACATACGTATACAAGTACTAGGTGGCTGTGTGAAAATTACGTTAGCATTCCTTAGTGGTGGTCAAACCCCAGGAAGGTTTTGCTCCCTCGCATCGCTATGTTTTCTACACAGGGTTAAAGTTCCCTCTTTATGGTAAACATTAGTATTATTTTTCATTACATTCGGTTCTCCTTAGAAAAATTTGGCGCTTCATATTTTAGTGGAAGTTTTAACCATCTATAAGCCATTTTTTNGGTTCGAGTTGATAAGACTATTGCAAAAATTTATTGAGAGCGACATAAATTAGCCCAATAACTAAACTTTAAACAATATTTTTTTCTTTAAATTTAAATAGTACATCATCTGTAGAGAATATAGAGATCCGTGTGTGTATGTATGTATATACCTCAGACCTTCTTCTGTTCGCCCATCAATCAGCGCCAGACACTCAACATTTTAATTCAAGTAGGAAGTAACAATATTTAAATTTAAAACTAATTCAATAATGAAATAAATAGAATTATAATAATAGAATAATTGGCATGGCGAATGCCTACCGCTGACGAGTTGAAATGATAAGATTAGTAGCCTCATGGCTCTTTGAAATCTACCTTATGAGAAGTAGCGCCGGCGTTTCCAGACGCGCCGCCGTCGCCGCCGCCGCCGAATATTTTTGACGTTGACCACGCCGCCGCCGCAAAGCCTGTCGGCGTAAACCTCTACTGCATACATATGTAGATATGTACATACATATGTACATACGCTTGTTAACGTCTATGCGTGTGTTTGCATGCGCCGCTTTGCCGTCTCTCTGACAATGATGAGTTCACACAATACGCGCCACTAAATTGCACATTTCTGGCGTTTCATACCTTTGACCATAGCGCACTTTTTTCGCTTGCGTTTTCGGACATCAAATCGGTTTTTCGGTTTTATTTTTTAGTTTTGTATATTTTTTTTTTTTTGATTTTTCAAATCCCTGAAGCTGCTCTTCTTTCGCTTCAGCGCCTCAACATTTTCGCTTCCTATTTAGCTTTATTTTTTTGCTTAACTTCTTTTGATGCTGGCTGGCATAGTTGGCGGTACGGTTTACTTAATTCGGCTTCATCAATCACCACATTTTATGGAGATGGCGGCGGTGTCGGTGGCGTTCTTCACAATTGTTGTTGTTGTGGCAGTTCGCTTGCTGTGCAATCTCGGCAGTCAGCCAGCCAGCCAGCCAGCTAGCCAGTTAGCCAGCCATTCAGGCAGGATGATGTGATGTCTTGCAGCGGTCGCCACCACTCATGGAGTATCTTCATCGCAACAGCAAAAACAACAACAACTACATACACACATGCCAGCGTCAGCTTAAGCAAAGCAGTAAAATTAATAAATGGGTTTTGTGGTATGTTTTCCCTTGTTATAGCCGCTCAAAGCATGTTGTTATACGTGTTTTTGATGTTGCTGCTGTTGCGGTTGTTCATGTTGTTGTTGTTTGTTTTTTGTTTTGTGGTTGCTGCTGATGTGCTTTGCTGTCTTCCTGTATGCATTGCCGCTGACACGTTGTTACTGCAAACGAAGTTGCTAATTTTTTAATCACCGCCTTCTTCAATGCCGCTTTATTGGCAAAAATTTTGCAAACCATCTACCACCCAAAAAAAACAAAAAACAGTAAGGGAATAAACTGAAAATACGCGCTGCAGCCGTCGCCGGCTCAAAGCTAAATAAATATGTTTCAGGGTTAACTGGCGCTAGTGTTGCCATTTTCGGCTGCATCTCAACATTTTGATCTTATTAATTTCGTATTTCAAATTTCCTCTTATTCAGCTGCAAACGGCACATGAAATATTTTATGCAATCATTGTGTGCGAAAATATGTTTTTTAAATGTGTATGGGGATTAACATTTGCCCATGTACTTACCTATGTATGTATGTAGGTGTATGTGTTGGCAAATTATTGGCAGTTATTATTAATTTCGATAATTTCATGGCATTTGTGATGATTTGTTGGCATTTGTTTTCGTTAAGAACGCCCACAAAAGTGGTTAAAATATTCAAAATTGTTATGTGTGAAAATAGTTGCTGAAAAATGTTGCAAAAAGCCAAGGCTTTCAAAATGATGCAACTTACGACTGCTATTGAAATTGCTTAGGTTTTGTTCATATGTAGATACTTTTTGATTAAGGATTTCTTGCATGCAAGTCTCACGTTGAGCATAAGTCCGTACGGTCTGTCTACAAGGCGTATCACCTGGATCTGCACTTCGATGATCAGGCTCATTATAAGTTAAAAATCTGTGGAATGGTAGAGCAACGCAGAATCAATTGAGTGTGAAATCTGTTTGCCAAGCTTCAAAGTACTTTTGCCGAGTGCTGGACCGAAGCATTATCTAAGATGGCGATGCTCTTGTGGATATACCATCACTTTGGAACTTTAAAAAAGGAGAGGCAGTCAAGGCCAACTGGTGGCATAGATCTATACAATGTGTCTTTTGAATGCTGGATTGACCCTTGTGTGCGAGACAAGGTAAAGCAAAATACAGTGGTTTGGCCGGGATTTTTTTATTTTAATTTTATTTTATAATATGGGTCAAATGGACAATAAATTCTTACTGACTAATGAACAAGTATGATTAGTCTAGTTAAAGTGATTAAATAAGTGGTTACGGACAATTGCATAGTGTAGTCGTGAGTCAAGATTAGGCACACTATTTAGTTCTTCACAGAGTAGCAAATTTAACCTAACAACACAAGGAAACCCCTACGTACTTAGAACAACTGAATACGGCATAAGTTCCGAAAAGAGACAAAATCTAGTTTTTCTAAGAGGGTAGTGCAATCGATGTATTAACTTCAGTTTTGCATAAAGAACAAGATTACATCGCGAAATTGTTTTTAAT
>NW_016196048.1:0-2961 GCF_001687245.7 Rhagoletis zephyria | reverse complement strand
ATAACTATGTGTGCTATCACGGGTGATGCTGGTGAACCCATAGGCATTCCCGACCTTTGCTCATAAATCTTGTCATTATACTTAAAATAGCGATTTTCTTTTATACAAAATTTGAGTACGCCTAAAAATAGATCCTTAGTTAACGGTGTGTGCTCCTGTATAGAACTCCATTTTGAGTCTATGATCTCTATGGCAAAATCTACGGGTATACTCGGAAACAACGAGACAACATCAAATGACACTAAACTTTCATCGTCATAAATATACGTACTTCCAATCGTTTCGTTTTCGTTTGTGTTTTCTTAATATTTGTCATGAGGTTATTGTTTATTGCGTCTTCACCTTCAAAAAATACATCGGAGTCACGTCTGTTGAGTTGTTGTTTAACTGCGCCTTCAGTATATTTACCTTGTTACTTTTTTGTCGGATTAGTTCGTGTTTGATACTAATTAGTATATTCAAGAGTTTTCTTTGAACCTTTTGGACGTAAGCTGACACTAAGTTGGTGATTTTTGTTGGCATCTTATTATTGCTGGTGTTGTTGCTAATTATGTAGATAATGTTTTTAGTAGCGTTGTTAATAAAATTGGGAGTTAACCCGCTCCTTCTGCACCTTTCCAGGAATTTGGTTGATTCTGCCATTCTAGTAATTTGTTTTGTTGTATTTTGAAAGCTTTTGATATGTTTTCTGGTTTTGACGTCATAATTNTGAACCTTTTGGAAGTAAGCTGACACTAAGTTGGTGATTTTTGTTGGCATCTTATTATTGCTGGTGTTGTTGCTAATTATGTAGATAAACATAAGAAAACTCTTGAATATACTAATTAGTATCAAACACGAACTAATCCGACAAAAAAGTAACAAGGTAGATATACTGAAGGCGCAGATTAAACAACAACTCAACAGCCGTGACTCCGATGTATTTTTTGAAAGTGAAGACGCAATAAACAATAACCTCATGACAAATATTAAGAAAACACAAACTAGCAAATACGAAAAACTAAGAGACAAACAAAAACAACTACTAAATATTAGGGGTGTACCAGAGTGGTTTTACAACACTACAACTTCTGAAATCCCAGAGGAGGTTCAGTGGCTCCTGTCATTAGGTCCAAAATTTGCCCTGCCAACGACCAAGAAAGAATTTCCATTATTGAAAATTATTGCAGATGGGGAAAATTGCATACAGACAATTAAGGATAGGGAAAAACAAGAAATTGGAAGAAACAATTTAACGATGTTAATACGTGACCATCTCAATAGGACGAAAAATACAATGAGAGATAGGTTTATTCGCGACACGCTCCATTCTGCTAAGATATTCTTAAAAACCAACAAGCAATTTTTGATTCTCAATGCCGACAAAGGGAACGTTACTGTTATCATGGAAAAATCTGAATATGATATGAAGATGCAAAAGATTGTTAATGACATCTCCACCTACCGGGTTTTAAAGCGCGACCCGTCGAATAAACTACAAAACAAAAACAACGAAATTGTAGAGCGAATGTACAAAAACAAAATTATTGATATACGGGAAAAGCACTTACTTTCTAGCAAAACCGCGAACCCCCCAAGAATTTACGGATTACCCAAAATCCATAAAGAAGGAATCTCTTTGAGACCTATATGTTCGTCCATTAACTCACAGTGTTATAATTTATGTAAATATGTTGTCCGTATACTTAAAAATCTAACAAAATCCTCAAAATATAATGTAAAGGACGCCATGGAATTCAGAGAATAGATTGGAAGTACGTATATTTTTGACGATGGAAGTTTAGTGTCATTTGATGTTTTNGATATACTGAAGGCGCAGATTAAACAACAACTCAACAGCCGTGACTCCGATGTATTTTTTGAAAGTGAAGACGCAATAAACAATAACCTCATGACAAATATTAAGAAAACACAAACTAGCAAATACGAAAAACTAAGAGACAAACAAAAACAACTACTAAATATTAGGGGTGTACCAGAGTGGTTTTACAACACTACAACTTCTGAAATCCCAGAGGAGGTTCAGTGGCTCCTGTCATTAGGTCCAAAATTTGCCCTGCCAACGACCAAGAAAGAATTTCCATTATTGAAAATTATTGCAGATGGGGAAAATTGCATACAGACAATTAAGGATAGGGAAAAACAAGAAATTGAAAGAAACAATTTAACGATGTTAATACGTGACCATCTCAATAGGACGAAAAATACAATGAGAGATAGGTTTATTCGCGACACGCTCCATTCTGCTAAGATATTCTTAAAAACCAACAAGCAATTTTTGATTCTCAATGCCGACAAAGGGAACGTTACTGTTATCATGGAAAAATCTGAATATGATATGAAGATGCAAAAGATTGTTAATGACATCTCCACCTACCGGGTTTTAAAGCGCGACCCGACGAATAAACTACAAGACAAAAATAACGAAATTGTAGAGCGAATGTACAAAAACAAAATTATTGATATACGGGAAAAGCACTTACTTTCTAGCAAAACCGCGAACCCCCCAAGAATTTACGAATTACCAAAAATCCATCAAGAAGGAATCCCTTTGAGAGCTATATGTTCGTCCATTAACTCACCGTGTTACAATTTATGTAAATATGTTGTCCGTATACTTAAAAATCTAACAAAATCCTCAAAATATAATGTATCTAAAGGACGCCTGGAATTCAGAGAAAAGATTGGAAGTACCTATATTTATGACGATGAAAGTTTAGTGTCATTTGATGTTGTTTCGTTGTTTCCGAGTATACCCGTAGATTTTGCCATAGAGATCATAGACTCAAAATGGAGTTCTATACAGGAGCACACACCATTAACTAAGGATCTATTTTTAACCGTACTCAAATTTTGTATAAAAGAAAATCGCTATTTTAAGTATAATGACAAGATTTATGAGCAAAGGTCGGGAATGCCTATGGGTTCACCAGCATCACCCGTGATAGCACACATAGTTAT
>NW_016196047.1:0-2961 GCF_001687245.7 Rhagoletis zephyria | reverse complement strand
CACTAAAACGAGTTGCGAGCTTTACAACGATATGGACATAATGCAGCGAATTAAAATACAGCGGCTCCGCTGGCTTGGCCATGTCGTTCGAATGGACACCGACGCTCCAGCTCTGAAAGTATTCAACTCGGAACCCGCTGGTGGTAGCAGAGGAAGAGGGAGGCCCCCGCTGCGATGGAAAGATCAGGTGGAGAAGGACTTGGCTTCACTTGGCGCTTCCAATTGGCGTCAGTTGGCACAGAGGAGAAACGACTGGCCAAAATCGCTTAGGCGGATACAGCGCCAAAAAAGAAGAAGAAGAAAAAGTTTAGGGTCTAAAAGCAATTTTTTGGGGCAATTAAAAAAAAAGTAAATCTAGCCCAAAACGCACTTAAATGGCAACACTGGAACATGCAATGTTTATGCTCTTTCTGCTCATCTCTGCTCGATTGCATAAAAATTAGCATGTTAATAACATTACGATGCAAATTTACCGTTAATAGCGTATCGGCATCGGCAATCACTAATTTTTTACCTTTTTATGTAATCGTGCAGGTCTCTAGTGTGCATGCAGTCGTATGTATTTTTGAATCTATTCATTTTTTTTCGTTTCTGTTTTATCTCACTTTGTATGCCATTTGAGCCGAATAATCAATTTGAACTAATGAATGCCGATTTCTCACCTTTTGACATACATACTTATGCTGCGTATGTAGACATATACATGCATACATTCATACTCGTATATATGTATATACAAGCACTCGCCCATTTGTCTTACAACGGAACTGACCAGCGCTAACAAAAGACTTAAGCAACGAACTCCCATGCTGATTATTACCAAATGATTATGTGTGTAATAACTTGTACATTTACCTCAACATTGTTGTTTTATTGTTTGGTATATATTTTTCACCAGAGGTATTTGTGGCTTTGTTACCAATTTATTGTCTTGGCAATTTGCCTTGCACAACCGCAAGCTATTAGTTAGTAAACAAAAATTTGCAAAATTTCTCATTCGCATACCTAATGGAATATTGATACTGAGTGTCAAGGTTTTATTTCAATTGCATGAAGAAATGTCACAAAACCTAGAAACTGCTTAACATATCAAAACATAATTCTGCTAAATTAATATCAGAGTAATCCAATTGAAAAATACACTTAGAGCGTGTATGAATCAGTAACAAAGTTCGCGTCGAGTAAATTTTTGACAACTATGAGGTGAATAAAATTTCAGTAGCTCATGAAGCTGGTGAAATTTTTGACAAATGCATAGAAAATTTTGACAATCGCAAAGATTGTTGATGTAATTTTTGTTGTGTAATTTTTCGTTAAATAAAAACTTAAATTGATGGATTGCAATCAACGCTGATAGATGTTTTCTTAAAATATTAATTTCACTTCAATTTGTAATATTTTTTTCCGCATAAATCTGCGGTTATCAAAAATTTAATGNATTGGCAAAACTGTCTCACCATAGTAAAAATATTATTCACCATAGAATTTTGTTACCGATTCACACACGCCCTTACATATACATATCGCACACCGTCTTCAAAAGGGACACAACTCAAAATTACACGTTTGTCAGAAAATGCGAAAAACTATTTCTTGGGACATGATAATCATATGGCCCTGGGAGACTTTACGTTAGGTATTTTAACAAATTATAACAAAAATAAAGGTAAATAAAAGCTCTGTGCATATTTTTAGCGCATAATATCAAAAATTCCAAATTTTGAGTCATACCTCTTTTGAAGACGGTGTGCTATATGTTAACTAGAATTACCCTTATTTGGAAAGACGTTCTCAAAAAACTCAAAACGCAGTACAAATTTTCTACCAAATATTTTTTCTATGGCCTTGTCAAAATATGCATTCAAATATTTCAACATATTTATCAACTGTACTCTTAATAGGTCCATTTCTTGTCTTTTCGGACTAAAATCTGAAAAGTGGCAAAATACAAGAGCGTAAGCAGAAATGCGCTTACTAAAAGAGAATAACACGAAAAAGTAAAGGAATGGAAACAACCAAATTTTTAGAGCAAAGAATGGCAACAACAAAACTAACAAAACAAACAAATCACATTCACACAAGCACAAGCACAATAACACACTTACTTCATCAATTATTTTTTCCCTCCTTCCACTTTCAATTTACTTTTAGATTACTCTCACTTTTTGTGTAGTCTTTAATTTCCATTAATTTAAATTCAGTTGAGTTCGACACTTTTCAAAATTTTGCCAGCAAAAATTTTTCTGACTAAATCTCACTACTTCGGACTGAAGAGAGTCACTCTCACTGAGTGTTTGTCTCTCATTTTGTTGTTTTGTTTCGAGTTAAGGAACGCTTTTTGGACTAAATCTGACTTCTTCTTCTTCTTTATTGGCCCTGTAACCGCCTAAGCGATTTTGGCCGAGTCCAAAACAGCACGCCAGTCATTTCTCTTCTGTGCTAACTGACGCCAATTGGAAATGCCAAGTGAAGCCAAGTCCTTCTCCACCAGGTCTTTCCAACGCAGAGGAGGCCTTCCTCTTCCTCTGTTATCAGCATCGCGGCCCGCGTTGAATATTTTCATAGCAGGAACGTTTCTCTCCATTCGACGACATGGCCAAGCCAGCGGAGCCGCTGAATTTTAGTTCGCTACACTATGTCTATATCAATGTAAAGCTCATACAGCTCATCGTTAAATCGTCTGCGATATTCGCCATCACAAACGCGTAAAGGTCCGTAAATCTTTCGCAGAATCATTTCTCTCGAAAACTCCAAGAGCCACCTTATCAGATGCTTTCATTGTCCATGCCTCCGCGCCATACACCAGCACAGGCATGATGAGTGTCTTATAGAGTGTGATCTGTGTACGACGAGAGACGACTTTACTTCTCAATTGCCTACTCAGCCCAAAGTAGCACTTGTTGGCAAGAGTGATTCTCCGTTGGATTTCAAGGCTGACATTATTATTGGTGTTAATGCTGG
>NW_016196046.1:0-2961 GCF_001687245.7 Rhagoletis zephyria | reverse complement strand
GAATTGATAACCTTCTCCTTTTTGTGAAGTCGGTTAAGAATACGTACAGCCGATTTCTCAGTGGGTGTTTAATAATAATCAAAAGATTATCCTTCTTGTCTGTTTCTCAGTGTACCTAATAGATGATTAACTCGTAGTTAATTTGCCAACATTGGTCAGTTAACTATTGATTTACTAATTATTTGTAAACTTATAGCTATTTATCAACTGAGTTAATCACAGAATTATTCGTTATTTAACTTTTCACGATATTTAAAATGTCTTCCATTATAAATCTTTTTCGTTAATTTTCATTTAAAATATAGCTCATTCTACAACCAAAAACGTATAAACCAATATCGAAATCTTTCTAAAAAATTTGCAAAAAATTCAGCGAATTTAAAACAATTGCCATCAAAATTTATACTATTTAATCGAATTTTTAAGAGTTTTTTGATTACGCAGTTTTTTAGCCCGTTCATGTTTCAAGTAGGTAGGCTTACCGTTGGTTTTTATTGTCGAGGGTGTTGCGCATTTATTTCTAAAAAATTAAAAATTTTTCAGCTACGTGATACTTGTACTTTATTATGCTGAAATTGAACGGGCTGCAAAACTGCGTACTAAAAAAAAAAAAATACGAAAAATCCGATTAAAAGGTTTTAAATTTTGGTGGCTGTTTTTTTGAAATTCGTTGAAGTTTTGCGAATTTTATAGAAAGATTGCAATATTGACTTCTATGGTTTTGGTTGTGGAATGCGCTACATTTTAAATAAAACTTATCCAAAATGATTTATAATGGAAGACATTTTGAATATCGCGAAAGTACTGAACAACGAATACTTCTGTACAGTGGCGTAGCCAGGGGGGGGGAGGGGGTGGTGGGGTCTTGGGGGAATAGATCTCCCTCCTTCGTCAGTGAAATGAGACTTTATTTTTGAATTAATAACACAATACTATTTTACCCTTCCGCGCACTACACTTGCACAACTTCGCTCCGGCTACTGCAGCAGGTTAAACTCCTACTTGAGTAGGCTGAATGAGGATGTGCCAAACGAATGTCCGGCATGCGGAGAGACCCCACATGACTCGAAACATCTCTTCGCATGCCCGGCAAACCCGACATCCCTAACGACCTTGTCCCTATGGGCAAACCCCGCAGAAGCTGCACGCTTCCTAGGGTTGCCGTTAGTGGAACTTGACGACAACGACTGAGATACCAACCGATCTGGGCGGGGTTGTTGTAGCCGCTACAACAACAACAACAACAACCCTTCCGATTTATAATTTCAGACTGATGACAAATTATCTTTTAATGAATATATAAATTATCGGTTGGTGGATTATGTATTTGAATCTTTGCGAAATTCACTAGGCCATTTTACTTAGTTCCCCACAGTGTTGGGAAATAAAATTGTTCCTTCAGTACGAAATCTATACAAAAACTGCCCTTTTCGACTGTAAATTGTATCGACTTTTTAATTTGCTCATATGCATGAATGCATACATAGCTTCCCTTCACGACCAATGATTTGATGGTATTCACGGGAAAGTTTATGTAGGTACATTTACATATTTTACACTTTTAACATAAATGTCAAGGCAGATATTTTAAGATACACTTCTTAACAAACAAATTTTTTTTAAGTTATTATGAATGGATAAAAGATACATCTTTGAATTCAGTATTAAAACTTGAAATTTCAAGTGCTTATCAAAACTTTATACATGTTAACTACACCTTTTCCAACAGTATTTCAGAAAAACACAAATGTATTTCAGAAAAGGCCAAAAACGTATTTCAGAAAACCTCAAATGTATTTCAGAAAAGCGCAAATGTATTTCAGAAAAACACAAATGTATTTCAGAAAAACGCAATTGTATTTCAGAAAAGGCCAAATGTATTTCAGAAAACCTCAAATGTATTTCAGAAAAACGCAAATGTANAACACAAATGTATTTCAGAAAAGGGCAAATGTATTTCAGAAAAGCACAAATGTATCACAGAAAAGCATAGCTGTATTCTAAAAATATTTTTCTGAAATACATTTGCGTTTTTCTGAAATACATTTGAGGTTTTCTGAAATACATTTGGCCTTTTCTGAAATACATTTGTGTTTTTCTGAAATACCTTTGCGCTTTTCTGAAATACATTTGAGGTTTTCTGAAATACATTTGGCCTTTTCTGAAATACATTTGTGTTTTTCTGAAATACCTTTGCGCTTTTCTGAAATACATTTGAGGTTTTCTGAAATACATTTGGCCTTTTCTGAAATACATTTGTGTTTTTCTGAAATACTGTTGGAAAAGGTGTAGATTGGCCATTTATCGTAAAATTATATAATTTTAATTATTTGTTTATAAAAATCCAGTTTACACTTTAACAAAACCCGTATAAATCCAAGGTTTAATCTTTACGCAACGTTAACAAAATCAACAAACTTTCGTAAAGCTTTTTAATTAGATTTCCTAGAAATACATAAATTACCGACATCGTCAAAAATATGCCATACATCAACTGTAAATCAGAGCTACTTTAAATTTGCACTTTATTAGAATAAAATTGACGTGTGTCAAGTTAGCACTACACTTTTCGAAATTGGAAAAGTTAACTACGGCATTAATTGTAGTGTTTTTGTTGTAAATTTGTTGTGGAAAGAAAAAATTTGTAGCTCTCGTTTTTTAAGAAAAAATGGTATGTAGTGCTAACTTGACACCATACACCTAGTCGATAGAATTGAGATATTGAAAATGTTATAACGGCATTAATTGTAGCTTTTAGCTTTAAAATTTGTTGTGGAAAGAAAAAATTTGTAGCTNTTCGTAAAGCTTTTTAATTAGATTTCCTAGAAATACATAAATTACCGACATCGTCAAAAATATGCCATACATCAACTGTAAATCAGAGCTACTTTAAATTTGCACTTTATTAGAATAAAATTGACGTGTGTCAAGTTAGCACTACACTTTTCGAAATTGGAAAAG
>NW_016196045.1:0-2961 GCF_001687245.7 Rhagoletis zephyria | reverse complement strand
TCAATCGCATGGCCACTGCCTGCCTCATTACCACTTCGCTTGCTCGTAAGCGTTCCGTTGCAGCACATTATTAACGTCCGTTCTAGTTGTTACTCGAACCTTCGGGTTATGCGTCCACCGGTCAATTTACTTAATATATTTATGTGCGTAGACATACACACACAACACACATTCGTGCACGTTTGCACTGAAATCACATCCCAGCAGGGAAAGCTACTAGTTGCTACTACCTAGATTGCCAACAGTCTGCGTTTCAGTCCAACTAGTTAACGTTCTAGGCTTTTCCGTTGTTGGTGACTGGTATTTTTAACATTGCGGTGTCCTACGAGATGCCAATTCTCTGGAAAATGTATGCCCCGAGAAAGGAGTAAATATGCAATTTTGCTCGCGGCGCTCCAACAGTCGAAATGGCCAAGAGAGCAGAGCACTGACGTGCCATTCCTGAGGTCCGAAGTTCTAGTTCTCGGGCAGGGAATTCTTTTAATGTGTAGGTTTTTATTTTTGATTTTTAAATTAGATTTTCTTAAAAGGAAAATTTTTTTTGAAGTTCATTTAATTTGTATGGCACATGTATTTATTTACATACATATATGTACATATTTTTTCTCAAATAAAATGCGATTTTCAAATTTTTCATTTATTTTTATTTATTTAGTTTTTGACTTTGACAATTCAAAGGCAGATGTCGCTAAGCGCAAAAGCTGTTCAAAATTGTGGAACGGTTAGACCTTCGCTTTAGCTTATACCCGGTCACGAACTGGTATCTTTACTGACTGGGTTGGCTTTTCACTGCAGGGATACTTCCACTGAGGCAAAGTGTGAAAGAGCGAGTGCTTTAATATATATGTACGTGTGTGTGCGTGTGTGTGCTTTAATTACCCAGTTGTATGTGCCATTTTAAATGCAATTTACGACATCTATTCGCAATTTCATGCCCGACACATTGAAGGCATATTCGTTCGATCGACTGACTTGCCATTAACTGTACGGCCGGTTGGCTGTTGGCTGCTGGCTGCTGTGCCAAAGTAATCGCAAAACCGGGGAATTGGGTGCAATGGGTATGTAACTGTGTGGGTTTTATGTTACCTCCCTTTTCAATCAATATCCATCAGTTTGTATGCTTGTGCCGGTGCTCAAACGATTTGCTGAGTGTGTGCTTTTGTGGTGCGCTTTGTCCGCAAATTAGGTTGGTAGTTCTACTGACTGACAATACCTACTCTTACTCGCGATTGCATGGGAGTAAATATGTTTTGTTGTTAACCGAAACAGCGATGACTTGCGTAAATTTTACTTATGTAATGCCTCCTTTTTTGTTTTTTTTTTGTGCACTTCCTACCGCGACTACTTTTGCGGTGATTCTAATTGCTAATAGCAGCTTGGGTTACTAGCGCTGCAAGCGGTAAATAGTCAATAGTCCATTTTAAGGTTGAAACAGTGAAATCATCTTAGGTTTCATATCAAGGGTTTTTCTTAGGATAAGCCGGGGACCGGAATAATAAAGTTTTAAATATCAACTGAACCAACATACTTCGTGTTACTCGGACTACCTTCAGCGCCACTGATTTTTATTTCTTAAGTTTTTTACAATTACTATTAATAACATTGTACAAACGCTAAAATAACACACAAAAACGCCGATAAACGCAAACTTAATTTTCGGATTACGGGTGTGTATAAAATTTTTCTAGATCAGGTAATTTTCCCAAGATATTTTGATTTTAAGTTCGCGTTGCCAATGTAAAAAATCATACTTTAACATGGAATATGTCACTCATAGATACGCCATGCACAAAACTTTTGGAAAAAAAATTTCACAGTGAAACATTTTTGACAAGCTAATTTTTTTACATTTAAAAACCGGATCGTATTTGTATGCGAAGTTATGAAAAATGTTTTCACTTCACGTTTTCACAGAACAGGAATCGGCCGCCAGATCTAGAAAAACTAAATAATCAAAGTTAAGTTTACGGGTTTTGGCGATTTTTGTGTAATTTAAAAACTGGAGATTTTCGCTACAGACTGATTATTTTATGAGTTCTTTTTCTTTAAAAATAATCGTTATTATTTTAAAATTTATAATATCTATTATGTACATATTGGCTGCGTTTCTTTATACATTCCGGATAATCCCATTTCACAGCCGGAATAAACAGAATGCTTTTGAGATATACGTCAACATATCATCAGGAACGTTCTTAAGAATAAATAAACAAAAAAGTCTATTCCAAACGTTCAGAATGAATAAAGAAATTCAGCCATTAATTATCGAAGAAAATAAACTAATTTTTTTGGGTATTTTTTCCTGCCATGCAAAAGTAAGGGTAAAGAAATAGTAATGGTAATCGGAATAGTAATGGTATTGGCAATGGTAATGACAAAGGTAGTGGTAATGGTAATGATACTGGCAATGATAATGACAATGGTAACGGTAAAGGTATAGTTAATGGTAGTGGTAACAGTAATGGCAATGCCAATAGTAATTGCAATGGTAAAGTTAATGATAATGGCAATCGCATAGGTAATGCTCATGGTAATGGTAACTGCAATTGTAAAATGGCAGTTGTGGTTTTTGTGTTTGCCTTTGTATTTAACTTCCGAATTTGCATTCGTGTTGGTAATCGTGTTCGTTGTCCCATGCTTATTCTTCGTCTTACAGGGCCATTCTTGCAACTGTCTTTCACCTCACTACAGTCTTTCGAAAGACAAAAGTCTTTCGTAAGACAGTTTTCTATTCTGACAATTATGGAATAAAAGCTCATTACTGTCTTTCGAAGGATTAATTGAAAGATCCTATGAAAGAGGAGGTCTTAGCGTTATTTTGTTAGCCTTTTAAGTTTTTTTAAATTAAATTTAATTTAAAAAACATAAATATTTCTCTTTTTAAAACAATCAACAGTAAAGAATAAAAAAAAAAATAAATAAATAAATAATGAAAATATAGCAAAAATAAACGTATTAATG
>NW_016196044.1:0-2961 GCF_001687245.7 Rhagoletis zephyria | reverse complement strand
AATACTCATTAGCAGTAGAGAACAGGGCGGCGAATTCATATCTCAATTCCGCTTGGTAGAGAATTTTTACAGAAACGAGCTACTGGACCTCATTAGCTCTGCCCTCGCGAGGGCGTCGTTGCGAGCGAGGCACTCATTTGCAGCGGCGGGCGAGAGAGGCAAATGAGGCGAGTAAAGGAGCGAGGCAAATGAGGCAAGCAGATTAGACAGGCAAACGGGTTATTTGGTCAGCAAAAATGTATGGGATAAAAANAGGTATGGTTCCAACGGGGAGCATATAGGATCAAATGTGTCCGCGCTAATAACCACTAGGGAGCATAGATGCGAAAGTAAAACATTGAGTTCATTAAAAATCTTCATTGGGTCTGCATTATTGCTTTCGAACAACTTGTTTACTTTTTGCACCTGAAAATTAGGCAAATAGTAAAATCGGCTAAAAACGGCTAACTTTTTCTTACAAACCGGCTAACAAATCGGCTGCCGGCTAGATCGAATTTTCTCCGCTATCAAAACCGGCTAAATCTAGCCGGAAAACGGCTAAAATGGCAACGCTGATTGCGGCAAGCAAACCAGTAGCTCGTTTCTGTAACTCTTCTCTACCGATTATTTCTCTATTGGTAGAGAATATACGTCATTCTCTAATACTCATTAGCAGTAGAGAACAGGGCGGCGAATTCATATCTCAATTCCGCTTGGTAGAGAATTTTTACAGAAACGAGCTACTGGACCTCATTAGCTCTGCCCTCGCGAGGGCGTCGTTGCGAGCGAGGCACTCATTTGCAGCGGCGGGCGAGAGAGGCAAATGAGGCGAGTAAAGGAGCGAGGCAAATGAGGCAAGCAGATTAGACAGGCAAACGGGTTATTTGGTCAGCAAAAATGTATGGGATAAAAATTGCATCAACTAAGAATTTCGAGTAAAGGATTGTATGCACACATTCAGATATTTATATACATACATATATACACATATGTATGTATTTATTTATGTATATATTCTCATGCACAGAAGAATAGATGCGTGGTATTTTTACCAGTTTTATCTACTAGGTAGGCACATATGTGCATACATATCTATGTAGGTATACTTTTTTTAATGTTCAATAATTTCTTATAAAATTTCATCTTATACACTTAGGTCTCTCTTTATGCGGTTCTTTATGTGGATTTGAATTTATGCGGTTTTCAAACCCTTTTTTCGCTATAGCGATTTTGCTTTTTTGAGAACTTTTATTACTTTTTTTTTCAATGTGTAAGGGGCAATGCTTCTGATCAATAATTTGTCTTTGTATTCTTACGTACAAGTAATTACTAAGTAATTCGGCTAAGTAACTATGTTACATATGTATAAATGAGAATATAATATTTATAAAATTGCAAAGTTGTATGTGAACCGACCTCTATTCTTTGTTTACGCAAATTTTCCCATGTCTACATATCCATACATACATCCATACATATGTCCTTGAACAACAGGCCACAAATAAATTTTTTCACCAAGGATTATATTTCATTCAGGTATACATACGGTGAACCCATCCGTTCTGTTTTTTGCAGAACCGTACTGTTTTTCAAAGGTCGGTCCTGCGTAGTTTTTCAAACCTAAAAAACCTGAAAATGTACTGATTTTTTCCAAGTGTCCTGCATTTGTCCCGCATTTTATTCGTTATTTTAAAATTATCGGACAATGGATGGATTTTTTCAAAAAAGTGTTTTTTGGTACTTTTCGTAGCTTTTCTTCAATTGAGCCAAAGATAATGAAAATCGGATTAGAAATGTAGATGCTATGAAGCGCAATCTGCACAAATTATATATTTTTGTGAAGGGCACATAAATACCTTTATAACTCGTCGTTTACGTCGATTCATGACGTCGATTTTTGACAAATAACTTCGAAAAGTATCAAAAAACAAAAAAAAAAGGGTATTGTTTTCGTTTTGAACGACTCAAAATTTGCCTATAAAATAATCTTTTAAAGATTTTCCCTTTTCGTGTAAGCTATTGTAATTATAATATGTTTTACTATACTTTTATAAACATTCATGTAAAAATAGATTGAAGAAAAGGTGATTCGTTTTTAAAGTTTAAAATGTATTAAGAATTTAGAATCATAAATACTCTTTTGATATTTTTGTACTACGTAAATATATGTAGGCGTATTTGTGAAAAATTGTCCTTCATTTTGAATCTATATTTATGGTCACCGTAGGTATACAGCATAACTGCTACAAGTAGCAAACTATTTTGGGGGTGTTAACAAGTGGTTACTTCTTTTTTGTTTCTGCGGCACAAACGATTATAATATCTTCGTTACTTACTTTTCTCTGTAAAGACAAAATACATGCATATGTACATATGTACATACATACTAAAGTTCAGCGCAAGTGCATTTGCCGCATTTCACTCAATAAGTACTCTTTGCATTGTACTCTACTCCCAACACATTGTTACTCTTTTTCCTCATACATACACTACTTGGCGTCGAGAGAGCAAATACTTGACATACTTGCTATTACTCCACCAAAGTAGGTACTCTACTTTCTCTCATCGCGTACGAGAGATGTTTGCTGCTGCCAAAAGGGAGTAGCAAATCTACTCTCAGTATACATGTAGTACTGTAAGTACTTGCGTATTTAATTTCAATTCTGGTTGTTAGCCTAATAGTTGATATCGTTTGCGGCGCTGGTCAGCGAAATTGAAAGAGTAAAAATAGAATATGGAAATTGACGATGTAAGGAAATGTTTACGGCTTTATTTATAAAAAATAACGTAGATTTAGACAGTTGTTTGATGTGACATTTTCATAAAACTTTTGTATTTAAGCAGCTTTTTAAATCTATGAAAATGTTTGCGTTTATACTTATATATGATTATGTAAGTAAATTTCAGCTACCATTTTTAGCCACAACGACTTTTTTTAGCCCTTTTTTTAAAGGAATTTGGCTACCATTTAAAATGCTGCGC
>NW_016196042.1:0-2961 GCF_001687245.7 Rhagoletis zephyria | reverse complement strand
GAGTGTCGCCAGTTGTGAGGCGACTCTCCGCATGCCGGGCATTCGTTGGCCACATCTGAACTTATCCAGCTTCGGTAAAAGTTTAGCTTGCTGCAGTAGAGCGAATTTGTGCAGACGAAGCTCTGTCTCGTTCAGGCCGGGAGGCATCTTTACATACATTCACAATTCGTGTAGATTCTTCTGCAGCGTATTGCCCGAAATAAAGTAGTTATATGTTTATGACACCAATACTTTTTCCACTATGTCCCGGCATTTAAAATAAGCAGTGTTGTATTTGATCCAGGCCAGTTCATAGTAAGGATAAGGTGTCATTAAAAACGGTTCCAATTGGTATCTACAATCGGCTATGAGTGTACATATATCCATTATCCAAGTTCTGTGTAATAAGTCGGTAAAGAGGTATGCACTACGACCTAAGGATCTATTGTACCCTCNCTATACCTTTCAGGTTGTAAAGATCATCTGACCTAAATTGGGTGGTTGTTTCTTAATAGTTTTTTAATATGATGCAAACCAATATCGTTAAAAGCCGCAAAGTTCTTCGTTTGGAGATTTTTAGTAAATGGTATGGAATTAACACCAAATGACTCTAACGGCGGTTGCGCAAAGGTATTTTGTTTTTGTAATTCTCTGGACGCGTACTGTACAACACAAAATCTTAACAACTAATTAATTCTCTAATTATGGTATTTTCTCATAGGCACGTATGTATAAGCTCATCTGGAGGCCATAAATACCTGCCTCAACGCTTTCTGAGGTTTTGGAGCCGTCTCTGCATGTAATGCATGATGCTTGCCGGTACCCAGCAAACACAGTTTCTAACGTTAGAGAAATTTGGATTTCTACACAAGATAACTAAGATAATTCTCTAGTCGTTCTCGAGTCGATGACGAAAATAGAAAACTCCATTAGAATTCGATTCGAGAACGATTAGAGAAACAACGCAAATTCAAATAAATGTAAATAAGCAATATTCCAAATGTATAAATCATAAATTACCTTTAAGTTCAAATAATTCATAATTATTTTATTGCAAATACATTTAATATAAATTTTACAAACAAAGCGTTTTTTTTTAATGAAGTAGTTTGAAATTCACATTCGAATCTCATTAGAGATTAATATTAGAATTCGATTCGAGAATTAATATTTTCTCGAGTCGAGAAGTATGTCCCATTTTTGTTGAGATCGCTATGATTTTCGATAGGTTTTCTGAGTCGATCTCTAACGTTTGAGATTGGAGCATGATAAAAACACTTAAAGGTAAAACCATGATAAAAACATTGGAGCGGAGAATGTGGCTATTTCTCCAATCATTCTCTAATTAATAACTAACCTCAATGTTTGCTGGGTATATGTCCTTCCATAATGGAGTGCTTTTAAATTTTTTTTTTCGTATTATCTCTGAAGAAAAAAGCTTTGTGAGGGGTAGGTTAATAGTTTTTCCAAGTTCATGGATGATAAGATCTTTTCTCTGTCAAAATCCTCCCTTGGAATGTTTAAGAAAGTGCGCTCGATGGGGAGATTTACCTCGTAGCGACAACACGGAAGGGCGATACCTTTTCATCGTGTTTGACGACCTCCTGTCCTGTCGTCGGGTACGTGCCCATCGCACCTGCCAGTCTGAATTGTGATGGGCGACAGTTTCAACGCTAATAAACCTCTAGTCACTACTAGTCGTACTGTCATTGTGTGCACCCATTTTAGGATCTCGGGGTTACAACTCCAATACTTTCTTTCCCCGACGATTGAAACTTAAATTTGGCATAATTCACTGTTATTTTTCTGAGAGCAAGATAGTTTATTCTTTTAAAGAACCCGATGGCCGTTGTGGTTGTTGTTGTAGCTGCATACAAATTCCCCAAAGACTTTTTGGGAAGTGTTGCTGGAGTGACAGTCCTTGGTCAGATATAAATCTGGGTCGTTCCGGTTACGTATACCCGACTGTCGTGGGATTAAAGTGGTTTATATGAAGATCCATTTCGACGCTCCAACCCTTCATTAATACTTCTTTGTATTACGTCAAAGGAGGTACTCACGAACACCAATATGAGCGTCCCTTTAGAGTTTGTATCTGCACAACGCTGTCCCTACTTCTAGCTTCAGCAATATTTATTTGCGGATAGTTGGCTGCGCATTTCTTTAATTCAGTGCTAGATTGAGGAAAGCGCAGAGCATAATTTCTCCAGATTCGGCAATAGTCTTCGATCGCTGCATCTTGACACGCTCCGGGATATTGTACCGCAATATAATGAATATGAATGTTGAGATCACACGCCTAAAATAACGTGAAAAAATTAAATCATTAAAAGACCTTGAAGATCTTAAGATACTTACAAATTGATGATGTCTAAAAAACCCCATTCTGTTGAAATAAATATGTTGCGAATCCTTGCTCGGAGTATATGGCAATTTTGTTTCTGTCTTCTTCATTCCGGGAATAACCATATCGGACAAAGTTATGCTTCATGATAGTCGAGTATCTTTTCTAAAACTACAGACATACTACTGATCGCTGCAAAGGAAAGCAACCTTAATGCTGCAAATTTTATTTCCGACAAAATAACGGATCTACGATGTTGTGTTGTTGTAGCGGCTTTTCAATCCCGTCCGGCCCGGCTTGTGCCGCAATCGTTGTCGTCAAGCTCAACTAACTGGAGACCCAGGAAGGGTGCAGCTTCTATAAGTTTTGTCCATAGGCACAGAGGCGTTAGCTGAGTGCAGTTTAGGGGTGTCAACAGATTCAAATAATCCGAGGAGTTTGTGATATACCCTCTTCAACATTTCCGGTATTATAAAAAGCAAAGCAACGATACCCATTTTTTTTTATATTTTCGACTTTTATCAGAAATTTTTGCACATTCGAAATTTCTTATTTGTTTACCTTCTTGTTCTTTCCAGCTGATGGTTCGCAATCTCAGTATATCCAGTAAAAAAACTGTGGTGAAGTCCTTTATGGGG
>NW_016196041.1:858-2961 GCF_001687245.7 Rhagoletis zephyria | reverse complement strand
CTATTTTTTCTAACTTTTCCTTTTGTTTAGCGCTGTAACCTATTAAGTTATACTTTTAATTTATACATGTGAACTATTTTCAATGAGCATTTTTTCATTTGCTCCAGAATTTTGGGTACATTTTCTTATAGTACCTCTCATTCTTTTTTATATTACATATATACACTCCGAAGTTCGGGATAGTATTTTGAATATACCAGCAATATATGTAAAAGTAGTGGCAGCTGCTGTAGAGCATTACGCAGAGCCTGAATTCAAGCCCAGTTTTTCTAATAGTGGTTGCCCCTCTGTTGGTAATAGTAAACCTCCGAGTGTATTCTGTCATGGAAACAACTTCTCATTAAAATACAATTGCCGTTCGGAGTCGGCGTAAAACTGTTCTTTACTTTGTGTGACAAAATCACGCACGCCGCATATCGGAGGAGAAGCTAGGCCAAACGCTAACATATTGTTCAAGCGATATACATATTCGTCGTTTAAAGTACAAAAGCGCGTATCGTAGTTCTGCAAAACCTCGGAAGTGAAACAATGCGGTTTGAAGGTAACATGAAGCCATAAAATGCTTGTTTGTTTCGGTAATACTCTGAACTTTGTAAGATGTAGTTTGCAAATATTACTAATGGTTCTAAAATCGCAAACATTTTCGTGGGATGTTTTTGTTTGATTTCGAATTGAAAATACGATCATATTGTACCGAAATAAGTGCGGTATCTCTGCATTTTTGTAAAAGTCAGAAAGAAGCATAAACTGTATGAAAAAATTAAAGGGAGAAGTATACATGCCTTCTATAATTTTGACTTATATTTATATTTGCCAAGTCTTTGTGTAAACAACATAAAATACAAATTTTCATTTCTTTGCCAGCTTGAAAAATATAGGCTTATTTTTACTTAAACGTGATATAAAGCTCATTAAAATGTTCTGTAATGTCTTGTTGTAAGTTTGTTATCATAGTTCTTCGTATTTTTATTGTCCACTAAACGTGAGTGGCTTCAATTTAAAAAGTTCTAGTACAAAGAATTTCTTTGTTTTGAATTGGTTTGTTTATTGTTTTTAACTTTTAAAATTCATACTTTTGACATGTATGTGAATGGCGGAGTTGCCGCTTTCCTCCTTTTCGGTGGGTTTTTATATTAAAAAGGCATCAAAATGGGAAAAATCCTCCTTGGTATCTCTGCATATGTTAAACTTTTTATGGGAAGATGTATGAAAATTCAACTTGCTATAATTTCATATGCTTAACAGTATCACAAAAGTATGTTTACAGTATCTCCCCATAACTTTTCATATGAAAAAATTTATTATATGCATCCCACTCGATATCATTGAATTCCTCATTATCTATTTTAACGTATCAACAGTTCATAAGGCTTCATACCATGTAAATGCGCCATTACTGCAGTACTGCAAATGGGAAAATCCGCATTTCGCACGTGCCCCACTCGTATGGAATAGTAGCTTATGTCAAAAGGCTGGTTTTAGTATAATGCGGCATTCGCAGCATACCCTCACTGGCACCGAGCCGTTGAAGAAATTTTGGCAAATAAACATGCAAGAAATAGTTCCAATACCAGCACGTCCATATTCTTGTTAAGGGTCATCAAAAAATTCCTTGTGTAGTAAATAATAAAGAGAATGCCGGATTATACTAAAGCCAGCTTCCCGACATAAACTACTATTCCATACGAACACAGAAATATAAATGTATCTAAAACTGAATAACTCTAATCAAATTGGATTGCATTTGCATAATATACCTAATATTGGAATCTGTTTTGATCGTAAAAAATACAACTTGCAATCATTTAGATTATAGTTTTGAAAGAAATTGATTGCAATCGTAAATTATGTAAAAATTGTCAATANATCCGCACTATCTGCATTAACAAAAAAAGATACATTGGAATATTTAAAATAAAGCGATTCATATTTATTTTCTAATAAGAATTGGTTCTTAATTGAAAGTATTTAATACTAATATAATGTAGTGGTTAATGTTTAAAAATGAATTCGCAATATGTCCGCAGCTCAGGTTGAATTGAAGAAATCCGTTTAAACTTTTCGAATTACATCTACTTGAATATAGGATAGGCAGGGTTGGAT
>NW_016196041.1:0-578 GCF_001687245.7 Rhagoletis zephyria | reverse complement strand
GTAATTTATTATAACCATAATTCGAATTTAAAACGGGCTGTATAAAGAAAACCAGCCTATTGTCACTTCACTTTCCAATGGTGCTGATTGCTGCAAGAATTATTTAGCGATTTAGAGCATAATCAACACAATATATGCACATAAATATGTATTATTTCACAGATCTCAGGGTCAGCTTAGAAATACGTCACCAAAATTATATAAAATTTAAGTAGGATTTATTTTTACTTATAACGTAAAAGCGCAATCTGACCCAATCTGATAAGTATATTTCCCCTAAAGTTAACCCATTTTATTTAATTTGTCTCTCGAGAAAATATATATTTTATTTAAAATTTTCAGATATGTACATATATTTTAAATTTTTGCTTTAATTTTTGTCTCCTTTTAATATTTAATTAGATACCTTAAGATTAAAATAAGCTTAAAACGAAACAGCACAGCAACCCTTTTCTGTTCATCTTGAGAACACAAAACCCTCTTTTGTTAAAATTCGGCGCTGCACAAAATCCTGGCTTTTNAGAAAAAATATATTTTATTTAAACTTTTCAGATATGTACATATATTTTAAATTTTTG
>NW_016196040.1:1168-2962 GCF_001687245.7 Rhagoletis zephyria | reverse complement strand
CGACATCGAGCACTTCTGGGCGAACTTCTAGCGACTTCGGGCAAAAGTTTGCAAAACCGAATTCAGAAGGTGGCCGGCGGGGCGGTGCAAAACTCGATGCGCNCTAGGACGAGAGATGCGTGCAAAAACCAAGGCCGACGGTGTGGGGGTGTGCTACCAGCTGGAACCGACCACTCCCACCGGAAGCTGCCTCTGCCTGCTCACCGACGGCGGCCGGAACCGCTCGCTGGTGGCCGACTTTGGCGCCTCGTCCGTCTTCCGGTTGGACTTTTTAAAGGATCACTTTCATCTGGTTGAGCAGGCGGAGATCATCTACGTGTCCGGCTTTCACTACGCCGTGTGCCCTCAGGCGGCGGAGCTGCTCGCAAAGCACGTGCAGGAGTTTAATTTGGGCTGCACCGAAAAGGATTCTAAAAAGGGGAAAAAGAGAAGGAAGTACTTTGTCTTCAACCTCTCTGCAGTGTACGCCGCCCGGCAGCACGGTGACCAGCTCTGCCGCCGCCTTCTTCCGCTGGTCGACCTGCTCTTTGCCAACGCTGAAGAGGCGAGGGCGCTCGCTGAAGAGATGGTGAACAGTGGCGAAAAAAATGATGATCGCCCTAACAGCCTTGAGCAGATTGCCAAGTTATTAGCTGATGTCAGAGCTGATGGTGAAAATGATAAACTGTTNCACCCAAGGCGGAGAGGGCGACATTTTGGTTGTCAAACAAGAGCCAGAAGAGCAGAAGTTCCCCGTGGTAAAGGTGGACGCCATTGTCGACTCCAATGGCGCCGGGGACGCCTTTGTCGGCGGCTACTTTGCTGCCCTAGCGATGAGAGAAGAGTCAGAAAAGGTGCGCATTGAGGCGGCCACTAGAGCAGCTGGGCAAATTCTGCAGGTGATCGGCTGTCAGCTGCCAAGAAAGTGAAACAAAAATTAAAAAATTAACAGTGTTTGCAATAACATTTGTCAAAAATGCAGTAATTATGCGACACAATAGTCAATTTATTGGTGCAAACAAATCAGTTTATTCGGTGGTAATTGACAAACATGGCAAAAGAAATCAATGACATGAGAGAGAAAAAGTAGATCAAAGATTACTCTTGTGTGGAAGGACTAAAATGGTTGCGTTGTACGCTGCTCAATGCGGCATCTCTGACATTACCTGCGCAAAGGTAAAAAACGGTTCCCTAGAGCCGAAACTGATTCTCTCCGGGGGAACACCGGAAAACGAGCTGCGAAAACAATTGAGAGTGCTGGCTTTGTTTGAGATAAAACTTTTGTTATCATGAGTGCTCCAGAAAATGGTTTTGCAATTTAGACATTCGAAATGCAGAAGACGGATGACCTGGCAGCTGGGCAGTGTCCACTGCAAATTCAGCCACTGCACCTGCGAGTGAGATGAAATGTACAAATTCAGATCAAGTGCTCGTACAGAGGTCAACTGTGCCAGAGAAGGACGGTTTTCTGCAGGTAAATATTTCCTCAAATCTACATCTAACTGCAAGTAGGCCAGCTGCTGAAGTTGAGTGAGGGTAGTGAACAGTCGGGGAAGCTGAGGTGTTTCAGAGCATCTGACAAACAGCGTGGTGAGTGAAGGAAGCTGCTGACAGAGAAGTGGAACATTGTGCCGATCGTATTCGAATGAGCCTATTCCCCATCTGACAATACGACTGCGTAGAGACTCATTGAGAGCGGGCAGAGCTTCTTCTCTACGTGAAGTGAAGTGCACTTGAAGACTGACATTTTCAATGGCATGATGCTCGAGGGAGTTTAGAAAAGAGGGCTCATTTGAAGGGTCGTTATTGAACACA
>NW_016196040.1:277-1101 GCF_001687245.7 Rhagoletis zephyria | reverse complement strand
GGTGGCGAAGTAAACCAACAAACTGTTTAGCTGACTGGTCCACTGGGGATGCTGCAACAGCCTTTAAGCGACTGCAAATACCTTCTGGTTGTCGATAGTGAACTTCAGATCAGTGACTGCGGAGAAGGTGTTAACAATGAGCTCAATGGTTGATGGGTCAGGAGCAACGTCATAGTCCAGCACCAGACAGTTCCACCTGCTGGTCGTAATGTAGTCAGGAAGAGGTTTGCCGGCATNAGAGAAATGAACAGTCAGCATTTAACTGAGTTCCTCTATAATTGGCATCTATGATGACCAACGACTTCACCCTACGGTTAGCTGCTCTGACCAGAGTTCTGCATCGAGGGCTCATCCGGGCCGCATTCAGTTGGCTGTCGGGCGTTAGCTGCTTGATGACGGCGATCAAGTCCAAATCGGTTAAGGGTCGACGAGGCGGCATTGTGGCGGTTGGTTGAGGTTTAAAAACCAGGGAAAAAAGGTTTATCGGAAAAGAAACCAAGTGCTGTTGCTGTTGTTTGTGAGAGGAAAAGAAAGCGAATCACTGCAAGCACGTGTTGTCACACTGCGCGACAGCCTTTGAGTGTCCTTTGGGAATATTCTCTTTGTGTGTGCAGTGCAGTAGTGGTCAAACAAGTCCACAAAAACGCGAAAACATAGCCCCCTCCCTCTACGCAAATGAGGTATTCTGCAGGTAAAACCAATCTGCACCCAAACGTGAAGAGTGTTTGTAATAAAGGTAGGAATGAGGGGACAGTGCTAAGCAGTAAAGGGCAGTGCCAGGGAATGAGGCAGACTGATGAGAGAGTGGCCACTGCGGTCGTGCA
>NW_016196040.1:0-184 GCF_001687245.7 Rhagoletis zephyria | reverse complement strand
ACTGATGAGAGAGTGGCCACTGCGGTCGTGCAGGAGCGAGGTGACTGGCTGCCAAGATCCATTCACGTACTTTTCCACAGTCTTCACGGGCATCTCACCTGGTAAAAAAGGTTAGATAAGCTTACAAGTTGAAAGACTGACCGTTGAAGCCGCCGACGGCGAAGAGCTCGTCGTTGAGGACGAT
>NW_016196038.1:0-2962 GCF_001687245.7 Rhagoletis zephyria | reverse complement strand
GCTTGCATTCGCTGAACTGTGGATAATCGTTTTCCAATTTTCTCGCGCGATCTTCTTCTGATAAGCCGTTTTTTTCNCTGAACTGTGGATAATCGTTTTCCAATTTTCTCGCGCGGTCTTCTTCTGATAAGCCGTTTTTTTTCCTAATTGAGGTAAAGAGCCTTATCCTTAAGCTGGTGCGAAATGATGTTTTTAATGATTAGCTTACCCCGTCAGTTTAAGCAGAAGGAATCTATTCATTGATTTTTGGAGGATAATTATAAGTTTTTGGTATATTTAATTTTAATTTGATTTTTGATCTTGAAAATGTCGGATTTTCGATGAATTTGTTCAACTTTATTTTTTGAGCAGCAACTTCTAACGCGAATAAAACTGTCGAATAAAAAGCCAGTACTGTTAACTTGAAACCTCATAATGGTAGATATATTGTCTAACGATCTGCATTGCAACTTTTTAATACATTCCAACAATTGCTGTACAGAAATTGCTGGAACGCGCACCGATTTTGAGAGAACGATGCTTTACATTTGCTGGGTAATAAATTTGCTTTGAAGATGATGGCATTTACCTTTCAATTTATTAACCATTTTTGTAATAAACTATGGTGAAACTTAAAAAAAAGTTGAAAAATAGTACTTCCTTTAATTTACCCGATAAAAACTCCCAATAATTTAAGTTTAGTAATACTGTAGGGACATTTAAATGACACAAACAAGCGCCGATACATGCAAACTTAATTTTGAGTCGTAGATTACGGCACTGTATAGCGTTTTTCCAGATCTGGTAATTTTCCCAAGATACTTTCATTTTAGGTTTGCATTGCGAATGAACAAAAATTCAAATTATAATATGGAAAATGTTACTCATACGCCATGTACGATTATTTACAAGTACGGCGATGTAAGATATGAAGATAATTCCTACTTCTATTTCATACTAAAAACTATTACACTTTGTTTTTGAATATTAATATTTCAGCACATTAAGTAAAATTTTTTTATTTGTATACATTTATGCCAAATCTAATGTAATGTAGTGTAAGTTTTTTGGCTATAACAGAAAAAAGGAACACATTTCTTGGTAGACAACTCCTAACCTTTAGGGCATCGACTGTGGAAGAACTGAAGTATCGCAGTCTTATTCTGGCTAATGCGGGACAATCACACATAATCTACTTCGACGTACCGATCTCTTTGGATAAACCAATCCAATCCGTGTGCGAGTGCAGGTGATTACAGCCGATTAGGAAACCAAAAAGCAACTTGATGTACGATTTAAGAATAAAACTAAGCAGCACTTACTGCGTTAAGAGTTTACCCACGCTTCGATTGTGAGCTGCAAGGAGGGCCAGAGGAGTACACAAAGTGGTTGCGGCCCCACAAATAAAGACGATGAGCCTTCCCTCGCCAGTTCGTCGACAACCTCGTTACCTACGTTCGCGCAGTCTCCTGGCATGTAGCATAGGAATACCGTGTTCCTTGCTGCCAAGAGTTGGATAGTTTCAAAGCACTCCTTTGCCAGCCTGGAGGTAGTCATCCTATTGAATTGGCTATCTAAAAAGATAACTAGAAAGCCGCCAATACAACCCTTCCCAAGGTTGAGTCTGGCAAAAATTGAGATTGCTAGTACCTCAGCCTGAAAGACCGTGTACCAAGTACCCATAGCCTTTCTATTGCCAGGATCATAAGACATCGGCTCTTGCTCACCGCTCATTTTTAATCCGTCTGTGATCTATTGGACCAGACATCTCGGAATTTCCTTTCAAATCAGATTTACTTTGGCATAGCGTCGGAGAACTCGCAAATTTCTAGACCTGGTATTTGCTCAAACTACCTTTGTATTTTGTCTTGTATTGCTTTTTTGAATTTGTGAAACTCATTTTTTGCTTATTAGTCTACCTCTCTTTCAATGCTTTCCACAAAAATTAAACTTCCCTTTCCCCATCTCCTATTTCATGTCATTATGATACCGAAAATCAACGCAGCCCATTTAATTTCAATTTATTAAAACTAAAACGCTAACACTCACGCTCATCTTTACAAGAAAGTCACATAAGTTATTTCCAAAAAAAAAAGAAAAATTATTTATTGTTCTGATTGCCATTAGGTACATTAAACTGCATTATTAACTGGCTCGTTTTCCAATATTGCTAATTGCGATTGATCAGTTTTGCTGCATTACCCCTCAAATTTCACTACCATTTTTGAATATTTTGTTTTTTACATGCTATACAGATTAGGGTGCTTTTTTTTTTGCGACTATTTTTTTTTCGGTCCCATCGTGAAATTTTGTTGGAAATACCCAAAAAAAAATTCCCTGAAATTTTGAGCCCTTAATATTAATTTTAAGTACTCGGCCAAGGCGTGTGAAGANATTTTTTTTTTTAAATTTCTATAGCTCAGCGGCATTTAATGGTATCACCTTGTCCAAAATGGGGATTTTCTCAGCATTATATGCTCTACAAAAGTGCCCACTGCGGCGAAGTCGTAAATTTTTAATCAAAAATCACGTAAAATTATAAAAAATATTCATCTTAAAAAAAAAGGTAATTAGTTAAAAAAGTAGTGATAAATAATAAAAGAACAATATTTTTTATAATTTTACGTGATTTTTGATAAAAATTTAAAACTTCATAAACTTAAAATTGAAATATCTCAAGCAGTATTGAAGTTAGCGATTAAGCGCTAATGAGCTTTTTTGTAGGAAATAAAATTTCCTACAAGTTTCTTATTTGCATTTTTTCTATAGCTCTTGTCATTTACGAGATAAATGCGAAAAAACGTAAATTTCATGAAAAAATCAGGTTTAGTGGCCCGTACTACCTCGCCGGTGTGAGTTACGACTTCGCCGCAGTGGGCACTTTTGTAGAGCATATAATGCTGAGAAAATCCCCATTTTGGACAAGGTGATACCATTAAATGCCGCTGAGCTATAGAAATTTAAAAAAAAAAATCAAAGTTCC
>NW_016196037.1:0-2962 GCF_001687245.7 Rhagoletis zephyria | reverse complement strand
GCAAACATGCAAAATATGCAAATGTTGATTAGAACATTTGATGTAGCAATTTATGCCCCAAAGCCGAACAGCTGGTGTCACTACTCACACACTGTTGGTGTTGTTTTAGCTGTGCCATCAGCAAGTGTTTCGCTTATTAAATTTTTAATGAAGACACTTACATATACATACATGGCAGAGTGTGTAGTACTTGCTATTTACTTACGTTTGCACAGAGCGTAGCCGATTTCGAAACGACGTCGAAACGAAGTCGTTTTTCGGCTACAAAACTGTTTTGTATTTTTTCTTTTAATTCAAATTTAAAAGTTTGAAATTTTTAGGAATGCTTGCTGATTTCTTTTTTAAATATTGCTCACAATTTGAAATTGGATTTGTAAGTTATTTCGCTAGTATATCGTTTTTTTTTTGCGGCGAACTATGCCTTTCATCCGACGGCGAGTTCACCAGAATGAGTCGGAAACGACGTCGTTACGAAGTCGTTTGGCAAATTGGGTATTAACGTTTGCACTCGTACATATGTATGTATTATGTATACATATACAAACATTTAAATCCTTTCAATGCTTTAATAATTAACTCGGCTTATGAACATCTAATGCTTGGGGTTCTACAGAGTTTATGCAACATGGGAAAGCCTAATTTAAAACAACATGGTTTTATAAATATGTATGTATGTGTATTAAATTCAATTACTTAAATAAAATGCGTTACAGTTGTATATATTTATATATGAATAGAAGAATTCTTAGTCCCAGAAATGTTTCGTTGTCTGCTAAGTTGACCAACATAACTCGTCTGATATAAATATTAATTTCTGTATTTTGACTACTGAACTCTTTGAAATAGTACTCCTGTTTTAATTCTACTAGGCATTGACATTAGACTGAGCCTTCTTTTGTAACTTTGTCGTGTAAAGCAAGCCTCCCTCTTGAAAGGTTCATTTGGTCATAAAAACTTTCCCTGTGAAAAAATGGTTAAAATCGGATAACGGAAAGACTTGCCTCAAAGGCCCTAATGTTCAACAAATTCATCGAATTTTTCACAAATTGGTAAAAACTTGCCAATAAGCTAATGGGAAATTTAATATGCTTTAATCGCACTCGATGTAGTTTTGTTTTCAGATGTCAAATTACAATTTTCTAGGTTTTGAGAAGTTAATTTTAACTAGGAAAAAAAAAACTTCTTCTATTCTTTTAAAAAATTTTTTGTTTTATTATATATTANTGTTAATTGGTTAATATGTAAAAATATCCTGAGTCAGCATCGTTAAAAAGATTAAATTAAAAAATAAAAAAGTACTTATAACTAAATTCAGATAGAAAAATCACTAAATTTTAAAATACATTCACTATACTGAATAAATTTAAAGAACGATACTGAAAAGTAGGATAAAGGGAGCAGGAGTAAGACCAGAGTAGTTTTAAAAGTTTTGACGTACTGGTTCCGAAAATGGTACTTAAAAGGCCGCTAAATTATCACATTCACCTATTTCGATTAAGTTTTTATGTAAATGTTATAAATCTTTTAGCTTTGCTACTTATGAAAAAACTGTTCTGCTTTTCAAAATTATAGAAACTGAGTTTCCGTAAAAAAAAGCATATCTATCTTGAAAATTTAAGGAGATACAATTTTTTTCATATTTATATTCAGTGGCAATTTTAACCACCTTGTGAAAAATTTCATGAAAATGCTGAACTTTAGGGCCTTGAGGCCCTTATCCGATTTTAAAAATTTTTCGCAGGATACGTTTTTATGGGCAAAGGTACATTTCTAGGGGAAGTCTCGCTCGGAGTTTAGCTTAACAAAAAATTTGCTCGATACAATTAAGGCGCCGTCTAATGTGCATGCATGAAGTAACAGAGTGTAATTATTGAAGAATAGAAAATGTGTAAGAAATTACCAAAAAAAGAGCTAACACACTCAGCATTGCACTCAATCAATCAGCCAACCAACGACATATGTACATGCGAAGATTCGCCAACTTCGACATGCATTCAATTAATTTTGCTATTTTAAATGTTCGCTCAACTTGATTTGCATCCATAAAATCCATGCAGACTCACTTAGAATAGAAGCGCCTAAGCACTGAGACACACTGCAGCCGTTCTCGTTGCGCTCGGCGTGTTGCAAATATGCCTGCAGCGACGGCCAATGCGTCGTCTTCATTGTGCCACAATGGCATCTTCAAGCTTTTGTGCACTCAAAGAGTCAACGCCGACTACTTAACTTGGCTAACAACAGACAATGACTTACAACTGGACTTGCTTGCATTATGGAAAGATGGTGGATGTGTAGCAGAAGTGCGGCCAAACGAGGCAGCTGACTCGTGGAATTTTTATGAGAATTGCGTAAAGGACTTAACATCGGAGGGAGTAGTTTAGAAGAGCTCAATCCAAGGTGGCAAACAGCAGTGGAAACCAGCAGCAAGAATATGCAGAAAATAGTAAAAAAACAAAAAAAGAGAGGACGTCGAATATCAATACATATTTTACATAGTGAAAGTGAGGGGAGCGACGCAGAATACTAACTTTCTAACTCATAAGGAAGCAGGGAATGAAGAGGATCCAAAAATCTCTACTGACTGCTACTCGTTCCGCGCAACAACAAAAAAACCGGCGAACTATTAAAAG
This sequence comes from Rhagoletis zephyria, assembly GCF_001687245.7. NCBI lineage: Eukaryota > Metazoa > Arthropoda > Insecta > Diptera > Tephritidae > Rhagoletis > Rhagoletis zephyria. The sequence continues at coordinate 332 of NW_016196037.1, read as the reverse complement.
AATCGAATGAATTAAAATTTCAAGAAAGAAATGCAAACAAAGCAACATTTCGAAAAGTTAATAAAAGCGCAGAAGTGCAAAACACTTTGACGTACCAGTGAAGTTTCTAGCGTAGGCGACGGAACGCTGGATAAAGCGTGAAGCGCCGGGCACGCAGGCACACATCAAGTCGAGAACGTTTATATAACAAAGGAGTGCCTTGCAGCCAACTAACTGCACGCACACATACATTCATATACATATATGTACTTGTATAGGATTGAGGGAGTGCAGATAATGCAAAAAAAAAAAACCTACGGGGGCCGATTGCGACGCTTCAACGCTCTTCCTGC
>NW_016196036.1:0-2962 GCF_001687245.7 Rhagoletis zephyria | reverse complement strand
AGTTAATATGCAGATTAATATTTACTAAAGTGTTACAAATGTTTTTGTTTTTATAAAGATTTGTATTTGGGGGTTGTTTGATACGAATAATTAATTTCTGATATCTATTTCTTATTTAAAGAACCGAAAAATGGCGCTACAAATCAATCGCCGAGTCCAGTTAGCTGAAAATATAGGGGTAAGCTTACAATAGTTCGCACAAAGCTGAAAATTGGTATGAAATTAGCGACCACTGTTAAATGAATTGTCAAAAGTCCCCATCGATCCCACGTCTACAAAAAAAGTTATTCAGGGTCAAAGGTCACATAAATTAATTTTTGAATTTTCCAGCAAAACGGTAAGGTTTGTCATAAAAATAGGTGAGCCGGAAGTGTAGATCATACAATTATCTATAAAAATTGTTATAACATTTTTCTTCCTAAGGATTACCATTTCTGAGATATAGCGACTCAAAATTGTAGTATGCAAATCATAAGTTTTCACTTTTCCAGAGATGTGTAGTATGATAAACTCGGTTTGTATGGGAGGTACCACGCCCTAATTTCCAATAATCCCAAATTTTTATCCATGAGTAAGGTATTGATTTCATATATCCCCATACCAAGTTGCAGTACTCTACCACGAATACTTCCAGAGATATGCAGTTTGAATGGGAGGTGCCACACACTCTTTATATATCTAAATATTTTTGAGCCTATAACCATCATTGGAAAGTCTGCAGTAGATGTCCAAAATTAAAAAAAAAAATCTAAAGTAGGGCGTTCTTGAAAAGCTTTCTGAGATAGAGCGTTTTCGAACTGACTGCCGAGATAGGTCGATTTTCCACTCAGCCATCGATATAAAGAAAAATAGGAGGTAACAATTCCCATCGATGCCATATCAATTTCTGTACTCACATTAAACAAATTTTTGGCTATGAAAAGAATCTCTTAGAGCAGCGCTAGACAAAACTATGTTGTAGAAAAGGTGAATCACTTTACTCCTAGTTGTTCGATCTGACATTTTAAAAAGAAATATTTTGCATCTATCTGGCGAAATCAACTACAGTTGCGCTACTTTGACCACCCTTCTGTAACATTTGTATGCCTCTTCACAAAGGAAGGAAGCTATTAGACAAGTTGCCCGCACCAGAACATGCATTGAAATCTCAATAAAAATAAGAACTGATTTCCTGAGAAGCTATTTGGCTACGTTCCAAATGTACCTAAAATTGTGTGTTTGTACCGAATGTACTTTCAAATTAAGTAAAGGTACGACTGTAACAACTTTTCCATCACTGTAGGTAATCCAACAGCTGATTTCGTATCGCTAATTGGGCAGCTGACGTGTGTGTGAACACCAAACTCATTACCGCAAATTAAAGCTTAATTGCCTCAGCTAATTTGTTTTAAGATAGTTTTAGCGCCATCTTGCGGTTCTTTACATAAGAAATAGGTATCAAAAATTAATTCTTCGTAGCAAAAAAACTCCCAAATACAAATTTATATTAAAACAAGTAAGAAAGTCTAAGTTCGGGCGGAGCCGAACATTAAATACCCGGCGCAAGTATTAAATATATGTTTTCCACCTTTCCGAAAGCTACCGCTACATGATAAGCGGGTGTATAAATATTAAGTAAACTAGCATCCTTAAATTTCGAAATATTGAAATTTCAAGCATTTCTGAAATTTACCGTTATATGAAAAGCGGCCGTAATTTTAGTCCGATTTCAATAATTTTCAACGGTTTGCTTTTATGTGGCAAGCACAATAATCATACCGAGTTTGGTACAAATTGCGAGAACTGTTACCGATATACATAAATGTGATCATAATTGGGCGGTGCCACGCCCATTTTCCAAAATTTTATCATAAACGTATTTCTTGGTAGCATCAATTAAAGATATCTTCTTTTAAAATTGTGCAGGCTCGAAATTTACTTTAGAGCTATGGTCTGGAGGAATCTTTTTCTTAGAATTTTATAAAGAATCCGAGTCTGATAGGAACGATGGCGAAAAAAATCGATCCATATATATTGGCCCATCCTAATGTGTATATATGAAAAATATAGGTTCATTAGGGTGGCTCTTGAAAGTCATTTATTTTTAAATTTTGATAATTTGTCGATGCGCTACACCTCAGCTAGGCAGCACTCCATGAGCTTTGTGGAACTTAGTATATTTAGTTTGAGGGAAACATGTGCCTCTCGTTGCTCAAAGTCACAAACATCTATTAAAAATGTAATAAAACTTTATTTGCTGAATTCACAAACGTACATATGTACCAGGGCTGTTGCGAATATTCGCATTCGCATTGGCAACCGCGGAGCTTCCGCATTCATTTTAGCACTCNCGCATTAATTTTAACATTCGCAATAATCTATGCGGAGCTTTTGCGAATGCGAATGTTGTGCAAGTGCACCGATAAAACGTATATCTGGCAAGCAAAATGACAAATTGTAGCCCATAGTTTTTGCCTGTGGTCGTTGGAGTATTTGTGTAACAAAACTGGTCAAAAGTCATATTTATCAACTTTGATAAACATTTCTTTAAACTTATTATTTCTTAAGCTATATAATCGAGCAGTTATACAAGTTCCCGCTTCTAATTGACCTTTGACGTACGTCAAAGAGAACATAGTCCTTTTAAGAATAAATATTCTTTGATTTCTCTTCTTTAAATACCTGCATTTCTTTCTTTATTATGATTTTTTTTTTGGACCAATCTTAAAAAAACGACTACACATAAAAGAAGAAAGTGTGCTCTGTAATTTTAAACCAAATTGACGTGATTTGCTCTTGATGTTACATATCGTCACCTGTAATGCAAAAAGACTTAACAAACATCGTCGCTGAAATACAAAAAGTCGTAACTAATAAAAAATTCTAAATTCAGTTTTTGATTGATATGATGGATTTCATATGGATTTTCAACTCCCACATCAGTTATGGTGTTGTTACGGCTTTTTGCATTTCAGGTGACGAT